>NW_020955974.1:182013-198079 GCF_003031625.1 Empidonax traillii | reverse complement strand
TCTGATAGGAGAGGAATCATTCCTGACCCTCTTGACAGGATACCGCGTGCTATCCTTTCAAAGGATCCACACCAGGGAATTTGCCAGAAGCATCCCCTTAATGTCGTAGTTTTCATGTAGGCACCTACATTGCTTGTCTTTAAATCTGGCTGAACACCTACTCTTCCTTCATTCCTAACCCACTACAGAACCTCCTTCTGTTGCAGGGAATATGGAATCATCTCCTTGCACATCTAAAGACCTCCAAATGCTGGTTGGTCTTTGCTCTAGTTTGCTCTAGGTTGCAGCCAACTTAAAGAGCAAGAATTCAGATGTCATTTCCCATCCAGCCACCTGCCCTGAAAACAAAGGCAGCCACAAGGGAATGGAAGATGATGCATGGAGAAGCTGATGAGCGTGCAGCCAGTAATCTAAATGAGATAAACCTCACCCACCGCTCGGACTGAGGGGAGCTGCCAACGTATATCTAAGCCAAAAATATATGTACATCACTTACGTGCACATACTCCTATTTCGTACCTAGGTCTGTCTCCGCTGTAGTCGCAGTACAAGCCCCTGTGGAAATCGCAGGTGTCAGCCTCCGTGCAGGTCTCTCCACGCTGCCTGGCACAGGTCTTGCAGCAGTCACAGCCGTCCGTGACCAGGCTGACGCCCACGGAGCACCGCGGAGGGGACCTGGGGCACTCGCACGGCCACTTGCAGTACTGGGTGCGTGTGTAGGTCTCTGTCGTGGCCGGGATGGCAGGGGACATGGTGGAGATGGAGGTCTGGGCAGTGGCCTGCAAATAAAGAAGCAGTGGTCAGTCCTCGGTTAAAATCCTCTCAGCTCTAAATAGGACTGCAAGGAAACCAAACAGTGAATGTCAAAGAGCCACGGAATTGGGGTGGTCACTACTCTCTTGTAAACCCTTCAAGCCCCAACTGAGGGCAAGTGCTCTGTGACTGGGACCACCATCCAAACAACCCGGCACCACCTTGATGACCCTCAGCTCTTTCTAGACCTTTGCCTCCAAACAGAGGTATCTCAGCATGTAGGAATGTACCAAAACCCCTCTGATACATGAGAAGAAGGTGTGAGATGTGTCCAGTCTTTGTTTTCCTGTGGTGCTTGGCTCTGGCAAAGGATTGTGCCACCCCATAGTTGTTGTCGTCACTGCTGGTTAAGAGAAGGCTCTAGAGCCTCTTGGCTACTTGTAAGCTTCTTTTACACAGCAGTCACTGCCCTTCAGGTCACCAAGCAAGATAAAGGTCATTGTGTTGAAGTGTGAAAGCACATTTCCCCTGTTTGGCCTCACATTCCTAAGACTTATCCATATTTTTGTGGGTCTTGCAACCAAAACACAGGATCCCACAAATCCAAAAGGGGACTGGGATCAGCCCTGTCAACCCACCATCCTCACAGACATCCAGCCATGAACCACTGTGTTGTGAGGATGATAGGAAACCCACTGACTCAGCCACTCCATCAGGCCCCTCCTGAGGATGTCCTGTCCATTTTTCTCTCTTCTTGCAATACCCCTAATACCACAACAACTCCTGCCTTATGATGCCCTAGCCCTTTGTCTTGAGTAGAGATGAGATTCGAGAAAGCAAAAGTCACCCTCTGAAACCAAAGTCTGTGTAACTGGCTGTGAATGTCATGTTGCACAGGTTCACTCGCCTCTGTTTGAAACATATTTTGCTCGTCTCCACCCCTATAACACAACACACTTGCAGTTCAGCTCCCTGACAGAGTCCTAGGCCTAAACAATGAAGCTATACTATGGCTAAAACACATACAAAAAAAAAAAAATATTAAGAATTTTTTTCTAAAAAGTAATGTATGTACTCTAAGCACTCTGACAAGCATCCTTACCCATCCTTCACAGCGTTCAGACTACTATATTCAGCAGAAATGCTCTCTGAGCCATGAGGCTGTTAGGTCTGCCAGCAATGAGCTCTTCCTCATCACACACTGTAGTTCGCATGATGTTGCCCTGGCTCACACAGTCAAAGAACTGGGATATTTCTGCAGTGATTTTCCATCTCCTCCTTTCGGCATGTGCTTTTATCCTACATGGAGCCACTGTGGCACATGGAAATTGGATGAGTGAAGCTTCATAACATTAGTGTTTCTCTTATTAGCCATGCACAAATATTTGCCACCATGGTGAGAAAGGAAGGAACACTTTCAGAGGGAGGACATTACTGCCAAGTTTCCATTTCCTGATCTCCATTTCCTTGGCAAATAATTAAAAAAAGAAAAAAAGAAAAAATCAAACTGGCCTTCAAGTTAATTAAAAATCTCATCATCAGATAAAAAATCTGATTGAGGTAAATCAAGGTAGAAAAGGGACTTTGTGTAACACAGTGATGTAACCTCAGTAGACACATCCAGGGGTCACTATCATTGAGATCATGGAGTACTGGGATACAGAAAGTAGAGGTTCACTACCTTCTGCACTCTCCAGTCCAAGCAGAGCAAACTCTGGATGACATTTAACAGCACCAGCCACATTTGTGGTGCAGGAAGGGTGAAAATCAACCCAGTGACAAAGCAAAGATGCAATTTTTCCATGAAGATCCCTGCACAGAAAACCTGAGCTGTTTGTGGGGGTCAAGTAGGGCACAACAGTGCAGGAATAGAAACAAATAAGGTTATTTACAACAGCAGCCAGAACATGGCACTGCTTCAGTACCTGTGACCTAGAAGCCCTCCCTAGTGACAAGGTGTGAGGGCTGCGAAGAACAAGAGTAATCCTAAACGTTCAGAGAAGGAAAGTCAGGCTCTAAAAACTGCTAAGACAGTTCCATCCATTGCTGGCTTCCTTGTACTGTACTATATATCCTCAGTGTTTTGTCCTGTTTACAGTTTCAGATGTCTCAAACAGAAGGCTTTCCAGCAACTCTCCACAAAGAAAATGCCTCAACCCAAGACTTTGTGTCACCCCCAAAAATTGTGATCTCACAGTCAGTGAACTATCCACCAGGATATCTCTGCAAAGCCCCTTTACTGTCTTCTACAGCTTCTTTGTTAGCAGGCCCAGATTTTAATAAAATACATTTCTAAACCTGCTATTGCTTTATCTGAAGGTGCATTTAAGTGCCTTAGTATTTGGTTACCCTATATTTAGTAAATTGTGAACACATTACTAATCACTGCCAAACAGACAACCTGTTTGCTCTGGGCATAATTCCCAATTCCATTAAGGCCTCCTTTACAAACAGTTGGCCTGAAAGTTGGCTTAAAAACACCTTTAAACTAATGTTTAAACTAAAACATACCAATATAATTTACTCCCACTTTAAGGCTCATTGATGCTGCCAGGGTTGTTAAAAGGGAAACATTCAGATTGATGAAAAGCCCTGGCCTTTTAATAGTAGGATTTTTCATTCTACTCACAATGATTTGAGTAGGTGCAATAATCTACCACTTGAGAAGAGAGGCCTCCTCAAGAGCAATAAACCTATTTGCTTTTGTCACTGATCATGAAAAAAAGTGCTTATAATCAAGTCCAGATGCACAGACAAAAGTCACACGGCTATTTGGAAAGCCCATTGCCACTGCCCAACCCTGTGAGTAAATCCCTTCCCCATCCCTTGTTTCTATTGTCAACAGAAGCAAGCAAACAGCTTATACCCTGTGTAGATATGAAAGCACCTGTGAACCAGCGCACACAGAGCAAAGGGGAACCCTGCTACTCCTGTGGGTTTAGTTAATTTGTGAAGGACTGGGGCTGAATTCTTGCAGAGGACTGGATAGCTGGGGGACATCTGGAGACTTCTGATAGAGAGGAATTTTGGAGTAAACTATTTAATAGCCCTTCCTCTAGGTCTGAAGCCTGAGCTGGCCAAGGAAGCCTTTCCAGTGTCCTCATAGTGGTTGCCTGTTGTAGTTCTTGGATGTGCTGGCTGAAGTGTCCAATGGTATTGCTGAGTAAGTTTTGTGAGGACACAGCGTGGGCTACATAAACATCTTCAAATAACCAGTGTGAACAGGCATCAAAATACTATGACTCCTGTGTTTTTCAGTAGGTAAGGCATGGACTGATGGAAGCAGCAGCATGTCCTAGGCTCCATCACCACCCAGCCAAAACCTTTGGAAACTCTTGTCCATTGGGCACTTTAACAAGTTTACAACCTGAAGAGCTTCCAGGGCCTCTTCCTCTCGCCTCCTAAGTCCCTCAGAACTTTACTGTGGGAGAAACAATTCTGTAGAATTATAAAATTATAGGGTTTCTCTTTTCCATGGTCAGCTGTCATCACTTGGAATACCTAAGTACCTCTGGAAAAGTCACTCAGCCCTACTATATCAATGTCCCAGAACATTTTGGGATATAGACTTTCTTATTAATAAGTACGTTGGTTAAGACATCATGACTAATGCTTTCCACAAGTGCCATCAAAAGGAAATCACACTCTGATGGCCTTCATCAATGGCCATCCTTAACTAGAAGAAAATGTCAAACAAGCAAAAAACAAACAAAAAAAACCACTCATGTAATTTAAGGTTTAAGGAATCATGTATTTAGGGTCAATATAACATATAGGACAACAGTGGTTTTGTAAGAAATCCAAAATAGGAGAAAAGGGATAATTAACACAAAAAAAATCACAGTAGTGGGGATTTGATGAGTTTATTTTAAAATGTCAGAAAGATAAAAGAATGTGCCTGGTAGGAAGTTAATTTTTCCAAGTACTGGTAATTAACCTGTTTTATTTAATTATTCTTCAATCTTAGAGACTGCAGATTTATTGTCTTGGATGCCAAGGAGAAAATATTCTACCACAGGTTATTCATGAGTTCTAATTTTGCTGCTTTTGGAGGTACAAGCCCATTCTCATTAAAACAAGATGAAGCCTTTCTCACCCTGCCATGCCTGATAACTCCCTATTAAAGTCACTCCTGATTTATGCTTGGCAAGCTCCAAAATTACTTTCTTTATACATTTGCAGAGCAGATTGCTAGCAACAATTTACAACTAATTTCTGTATTCACATTGAAAAGGAGAGAAGGAGAAAATAAAAAATCACCCATAGCCACAAACACAATATTTTTAATAGCCATGAGTTTTATTATCCAAGTTTAAAGTTATTAAATGGATAGTGGCATTTTAGCAACAGATTCTACCTACTGGCAAAGTATATTTTCAATTTGTTGAAAAATACTGCAATTTTTTAGCATATTTTTGTTTCAAAACCTGGAAAGACCAAGCTATGGTGTCGAAATTACAGTCCAAACTGCAAGCCAGGCAAATGTATTGCAGCGCTTTTACATAGTGCATGAGGAGTCTCCACCTTTGCTTTAGAGCAGCAAAGCCCTAGATGCTTTGTTTAGATTTTTAGATCACAATATATTCTCTTTCTTCCAGCTTTTACAGTTGTTTAAAAATACACTTGTATATTGATTTCACTGTTTCAGTGCTTCAAGATCTTACTCTTAAAACCTTTTTCTTTCAAGTACTTTTCTCATCAGAATCCACTGGGTTAAGGTAAGGAGAAGATATCCATGTTCTTTCCCTCCAGTTTATTGATGGAAAGAAGTTCAGAAAGGACAGTGACTTAAATTCGATTCCTCTGGCTATTGACAGAGCTGGGGAAATAGTTCCATGGTACCAGAAACCTTAGCACTTTATCACCTCCTACTGCTTTCGCTTTGGCAGTAATTTGATCTCAAAGATGGACTTTTAATTCACTCTGAGCTGCCCAGGCTGTGTTTTGCAGGGCACATGCCATTGGGTGGAGTACATTTAATTTCCCACAGTAAAACACATTAGAGGAATATTTTTAACCTACATTTCTGATGCTGCCTTTTGAGCAAATGCCAGATGTCGCTGATGGAGGGATATGATGTGATCTGGATTATCCCCTGTTGTCTATCCCTGACATATTCACAAGTGAAAATGGTCAGTGAGGAAATTTTATTAAAACATCCTCTTTACTACTATGTGATGAAATCAGCTGATTTGCAGGCTGACCCAAACTGAGGGGAGTTTGTGCACCAAGGTCTGACAGTGTCAAGCTGTCACTTTTTAGAAATAACACCATATTTTGCTGTTTGACTGTCCTAAACATGAACAATTAAGTCAAAAGCACAATTTTGATCAGACACCTTGGGATGAATCTCCCGGGAAAGGGCTGAGCATTTGCACACACAACACATCTACTTTCCCCTGGTTCCACCTACTGGCTGAACTGTCGAGACAGCACAAGCAGAAATGCCTGTAGAGGCAACATCCTAAATGTTCCCATTATCCAAAATTATTTTATGAGGCACCCTAGTAGACTGACATGCACATTTCCAGAGTTGCAAACACTAACCTGACACAGCACATTCCTAGGAGAATACAGCATCTGGAGCTCAATAAAAAAGTAGAAAACAAAAGGGCAAAATTGAATATTATAAATCTGTTAAAGAAAGCCACATACTCTTTCATCCCTCAGTTGCATTTCAGGGCAAGCACAGAGATGGCTTAGTTTCATTCCAGAACTCACAAAGGTTAAAAACTCATAGTGCGTGTCAGAGAGATGGGCACATTGGCAATGAAAATCAGGACCTGGCTTACATCAGTGGGCTTAAATCAGGCCCTCAGGGTAGAAGTTTGTTCTTGATTTTTCTCAGCTGAAACTTCTGTGCTGAATATTGCTGAATATTTGCATTGTTACTATACCCAAAACAGATGGGTCAACAGGGAGCCAGTTCTTACAGCGAGATCAGTGGTAATCACGGTACCATCAGGACTTCCTCACTGTTAAACTCTTGCTACAAATCCCTAAGTCCCCATGAGTGCTCATAAACTGTCACAAGCTAATACTAGTGACAAGTGAGCTAGCACCAGGACAGAGATATAAATCAGATTCTGCAGGACACGTACTGGAAAATATGATTATTCAGGGCTCAGCTTTCCCAGAGCATTCATGAGGTTCTAGATACCTCATTAAAATTGATCCCAGCCATGAAATGTCCAGAACAGATTGTGAAATAACAGACTCTGAATCCAGAAAACATAAGACAGTTTTAAAGATGTCAGGTGCCAGCTGGATTTATTCTTGCTGTGTTTGGTAGATTGAGCAGAAAGGAACATTCTGCATGAAGCAAAACATTCAATAGCCTAACAAAATAAAATATCCACAGTGAGTCAACCATTATATTTCTGTGGATCCATGAACGATGAACAATCACCTTCCCATAACTTTATTTTGGGAAATGTATCTGTGGGAAGAATGTAGACAGATGTTTGGAGTAGTCTTTTCTAATTCAGTTTAGACAATTACAGAGTAAAAATTACATACATTCATCTCTTTGCCAAAAAATTGCTTATACTGGCAAACTCAGTGTGGCCTCACATTTTCTTCATATTTTTCCATGGACTGTGCAGAGGGAAAAAACTTCCCTGTTAGAATGCAACTTGATGTTTTGTAAGTGCTGTCCCAGTAGAAGCACCACTTAGAATAGAGTGGTCTAAAAATGCTTGGGCATCATGAACAAATTGACGCTCTCACCACAGACTCTAAAAATCGGGATATTAAACAACAGTTTTGTGCTCTAAGAACATTTTAATGTCTCGAGCTGCAAGTGTTCGGTTTGTGCATCTAATGAGCTCCTCCCATGAAACGGGCTTGAACTGCAGTTTGAAAAGTAACAGGGAACATCTGGAGGAACAATGAGCAAAGTCTTCAGAAGGGACAAGCAGACAGACTCCAGTTTTAGGAAAGGAAAAGTGCATGGGGACCATACAAGGTCACAGAGTTACAAACCATCCTAAAACTGTACAGTACAAGATACTGACATATCAGCCATGAGCTGGGTAACAAAAGTTACCAGACAAGAGCAGACTGCTTTGGCAGAGGTTTTGCAAATAGTCTTGTTCTGCATTTGCTTATCTCCTATTTTTCAAACATGGCCTTGAAAGCAAAAGAAAGATGCTTTTTGTCCTCTTACCCTCTTGGGGAAACTCTGTTCAAAGCTAAGAAAAAAAAATAAAGAAAAATTATCAAGTTCTACTTATTTGTTTGTTAGGTTGGTTGGTTGTTTTGTTTTGTTTTGTTTTTTCCCATAGTAAAAATAGCACAGATTTCATGGCATTTTTCAAAATTATCTTGGTTTTCATGATTTTTTCTAATAAAAATAGCAATCTGCATTTTCAAGTATCAACGATTTTCTGTTTCTGTTCCAGTGCAGAGAACTTTGACTTATAACAATTTTTCATTTTTAAATTTCATTGTCATTTGAATTCTGAAATCTGAAACAGTATGCTTGACCTAATATCTACTCTTCCCTAGAGGTGCTGATGAACTGACATAGTCATGCAACTCTATTTCCTCTAAATAGCAATTCCTCCTCCATATCATGTTTCCACAGCTATTTCCCCCAGCTTTGCCTTTCTGAGTTGATCACTTTACTTTCCAACTATCAAATTTTCTTCCTTTTTAAAATCCATACTAAGGGCTAGTTATTTGCTCTCATTTTGCAAGGATTAAATTGTTTGGATGGAATATGGAAAAGAATCTGGTGTTGCTGAGATATCAATAGATTAAATAATTTCCTGGACTACATTTTTGAATCCTCACTGTCAATGGTGTATCTAGGGGGATGGCAACCAAGGTGGTTGGAGACCAAAAGGAGAAGACACTGAGGGAGCTGGGCTCTGTTAGTCTGACAAAGAGGTCAACAGCTGATCTGCTATAAGACCACTCTTCCCTGTGGTAACAGAGGGTATACAATGGGCAGCAGCTACAAAAATAGAGTTGGGGAGGTTTAGTCTGAACATCAGGAAGGCAACTTCTTTTCTAGAAGAGAAGGGTGTCACTGGGGCAGATCATCCAGGAGGCTCTGAATTCTCCGTCCTTTTCTGTTGCATTAAGACAAACAACCAGCATTACTGGCAGCCTGTGAATGCACACCTTGCCAAAACCACACAGAGAATATGCCTGTAAACCCAAATGACCAACAAGATGTCCTCATCAGTTCAGTCCTGCAATGTGCCACCTAAAGTCTAGTTCTGGCTCAGGGAATAAAAACTAGTCTGTTTTTGAAGTGATGCATTTAATGCAGACAAAAGAATTCTGTTGTTCTAATCCATCCTCTATCCGGTCCTAATCATGTCCAAAAAAGCTATTTGGCAGCTAATTATTATTTTATCTGATAACAGGAATCCTCCCAGAAGTCTGGTTTTGTAGCTGGAAGATTTTGAGATAACAGAAGAGAAGCTGCTGCTACTGCTACTTTAATGGCCCCTTTGGAACACATGGCACACATGGCTTCATCCAAGAAAACATAGCTGCCATTTAATACAGCGTTGTATCATTATATCAAAGCCACCTCAAGGCTCTCAATGAAAGATGAGCAGTCTTCACATTGCTACATCCCCGTGGTTAAGTAAAAAACAGATGGAGCCTACAACTTGTCTGAATAAACAGCAGCATTTCCAGATAAAGAGTCCCATCATGAAAGGATATTTTTGTGCCAAGTGTGGCATATTTTGGTAACCGTAGCTTATAGTATTTTATGAGATCTGTTAGACAGAGAATGCAGTTGGAAGACATATAGGTCAGCAATATCCTTAGGGCCAACAGAAGATGCCAGACTCCTGCATACTTTAGGAGGACCTGACAATAATTCATAGTCTGATTGCAGAACATTATGATCCTGCTTGAAATGATATATGTTATCTTAGCCTTCGCCAGGCAAAATCATGGCAACTGTTTCTTGCAGCATCTGAAGCAAATTAGTTCTGAGTGCACAGAGGGATCAGAACAGCAGCATTTGAACACTTGAAGCAAAGACATCCACATCAATACCTGCCACACCCTTGGCCACCTGATCTGGGTATGGTCTGGCCACACTTCTGTGAGGGAAGCAGCTTTTCTTCATAGAATCATGGAATCCAAAGGTTCAACCAGAATCTGACTAGTGCCTGAGGCTCTTTCTAGATAACAAATCAGGAAAGCACTGAAACCCAGAGTGAGAGAGGGATATAATCAGATTGGATCA
Source organism: Empidonax traillii (assembly GCF_003031625.1). Taxonomy (NCBI): domain Eukaryota; kingdom Metazoa; phylum Chordata; class Aves; order Passeriformes; family Tyrannidae; genus Empidonax; species Empidonax traillii. The sequence goes on along the minus strand of NW_020955974.1, from coordinate 188,106 downwards.
CACACCGAGCAGGAGGAGAGAATAATGGCAATATTGCAGTTCTAAGTACCAGCAATGCCAAACCCTACCCACTTCATTGCTGTGTTGTGCTTGCAAGGACCTGGTCTTTAACCTTGGTGTCCACCATAGCTCAGCTCAGCTTGTGATACTTTCACATCTGTTGTGTGAAAAATTCAACTGATATGACCCACAGTGAGAAAGAACAGATTAACTTCCTAAGACCAAATGGTCTAGTATTTAAATTAAGGAAGGGAAAAAGGAGTTGAAGACAATAGGAGACACCCAGACAGCAACAAACTGAGCTGATGTTCTGAACAAGCACCAGACATCTAGAAATCTCTGAAAACTCACATAGTCAGAAGACAAACCACAAAACCTCTCTGTGAGTTAAAGTGTATTACATGGTAAAGGCAGGGTGAGGGATGAACCATGAACATGAGATAACTGGAGTGCCCATGTTATCATAAAGAGGAAAAAGGAACTGAACACCTTATACCTGTTTCCTCATCAAACTCCGTAGGCATCTGATCCAGAAGTGGGCACAGACTGTCTGGGAAATCAAGACTGTCAAAGACCCCCAAAACCCTCTGACCCATTACCATAAAGGTCTAGAAGAACAGACTGTGCATGATAACTAATTTGCATAGAAAGTGAGAAACTTTTCTCCAGGGTAGGGAAAACTTATCTATAAGATGATACTCCCGTGAAGCACAGGCATGTGTTCCCCCCAGAACCCTGGACACTCCATTAGCTGGATCAGCGGAACTGATCTCTCTCTTCCTTTCTCTCTCTCTCACCCTCTTTAATCCATGTCTCTCTCTCTCTCACCCTTCCCTTTCACCATTTATCCAAAACCCACTGCCATGTGTTTACACTGGGAGAACAGAGACTTACTTATACCCATTTCCAGGCCAAGTGTGTAATTTACTAATAAAAATTTGTGAACTTTTGTGGACCCTCTAACTTTTGTCATTCCTTTCAACCATGAGCATCTACAAATCTTGGGTGCTCTTGAAGGAAAGTATAAAATTCTACTCAGCACAGAGCAGATGCTGCTTTAAATCACATCCTCAAGGAACTGAGTTATTGAATCCCCTGGAGAGACATTATCTTCCTAATCTGTTTTCTTCCTAAAGCTGGTATCAAGCTTATAGCCATATCACAGGTTACCAGTGTCAAACAACTCCCTTTCAAAATCCCCCCGAAGATTCTCTCCCTGTACTTTAGAATGTGTCCAAAAGGTTCTTAAAAAGGAAATCTGAAGTCCTTTGTAGCAGTGATACATGTCTAAAAAGAGAAAGCAAGCTGCTGAATGCTAAACACACACTTCTGAGCATTTTTCTTCTGACTTAGAAAGCAAAATCCAAAAAACAAGAACACAGAGACATGAAGAAATAGACTAAAGACTTTTAAACGAAACCATTAAATTCAATAGAATGTAACTGCAAGTTCTGCATGAGTTCAAATGTACAGAACCTGTTTGAAAGGGAATCTGTGCCCATCCACACCAGGTAGGCAACAAGCCAGAAACACGGTGACCCGTAAGCTAAGCTAGAGAAATGATGAATTGCTGTAAGCTCATATTAGAAGTTAAACTGAGATCAGCACAAGCAACCTTGCCAATTTTTTGGTGAGATCATTTAGCAGGAGAGTGGTGATTAGCCAGAGGCCTCCTTTTCCCAAGCTTTGCTGAGCTTATCTGCCTAAATCCCTGGAACAAGCCCAACCTATCTGAAGAAATTTACTAGCTCAACATGTGGAGCAGCGACATTGCTTGCCAAACCATGTACACAACGACCCTTTGCAAAAATGATATTGGAGACCATCACTGGCCTAAGGCTATGAGAATGGAAAAGAACAGTAAACAAATCTGTAATTTGTTAACTTTTCTAGATGATAGTTGAGACACTGAGGTAGATCAGAGTACAGGTTTTGTAAGCAGAGAGGAGGAGACTGCAAATTGAGGATATTCAATGTACTTATCACCAGATGTACCAGATCCAGGACACTCCTGATTTTTGTATGAACTGTTAGAAGTGACAAGCCTGCACAAGTAATTTGTAGTCTACCAAAAAAGAGACTCTTGTAAAGAAGCATCCTTTTTTCTTTGATATCTGGGAAACTGAGATCTGGTGCTATTCTTACCCAGCTCCCCAACTCAGCCTTGGTGATAGTCAGGTGTGAAAAGTTCTCCATAAGAGATTTAAACCCATCTGGTGATCATGCTACAAATCAGCACCAGCACTGCAATTCCAAAGAGGGCATCTAATAATATATGTAAAACCATGAACTGTTTTTACATGTTATTAATTTTCTTAATGCTGTCATTAACTTCACGTAAGCTACAGGCCCAAACACAAACAAACCTTTCATTTCTTGAGGAAAAGAAAATTCTGCTTTCAAGACAAGTCTATCAGGAGGGCACAAAGCTATTTGAGGGTCAATTCATCCCTTTAAAGGTGAATTTAGAAACTACTCAGTTCTTACATAACTAAGAGGATATCAGACCAGCTTTCCCCTAGTAAAGGCAAGAATCCACTAGACCAGGTCACTCAGAGCCCCATTCAGCCTAGCCTTGAGCACTTCCAGGGATGGGACATCCCGAGTTGCTCTGGGCAACCTGTGTCAATGCACACCTCACAGTAAAAGATTTCTTCCTAATATCTGACCTAAACCTCTCCTCTTCTGATTTAAAACTGTTCCCCCTTGTCCTATCACTATCTGCCCATGTAAAAAGTCACTGTTCTTCCTTTTTATAAGCTGCTTTTATAAGTACTGGAAGGTCATCATGAGACCTCCAGCCCTTTTCCAGGTTGAACAACCCCAACTCTTTCAGCTTGTCACTGCATAGACATAGATGGAGAGAGGAGGAGAGTAAATCAGTTTTGACTGGGACCTGGAGGTGCCCATCTAATAAGACATAGTTACAGATAACACTGCTTAAAGGAGCCAATGTAAGCAGCTTGTTTTTAACAGCAGTTCCTTAACAGAAGTTCCTTTTCTAATGTAGACCAAATAGCCACACTGTTATTGCCCATGGATGCATCTTGTTCACTTCTCATAGTCACTCCGAACGATAAATAACAGGCAGAGCAGCATCACTAAAATAGCAATGCCTTAATAGAATATTTGTGCTAATGAAAGATGATTTGCACACTCAAATTAATTTGAGCTAGTCAACAAATAAAACCTCTGGCAGTCAAATGTTTATGGACATTGGTTCCAAAAATTTCCTGGAGCAAATCCCCAGCTCACTGTGTAGTGCTGTAGAAGATTGCAGGTTTGGTTATAAGCCTTTGCTACCTTTGTGAGACACTCAGTAGTAGATCAGTGGAATCTTTGGCACTGGTGAAATGATGCAAAAAAAACCCCACTCTTCTCAGCTTCTCCGAGCAACGAGCTGCACTCACAGCTGCTGGGTGCACGCTCTGGGCCCCTCTCTGCTGCCAGCTGAGAGGATCACTGCACTGACCACACAGGAGACTCCATAACTCCAGATAAAATGCCTAACTTTGAGACAGATAAAGGGAGAGAAGGTAAACCCTATATTGGAACACTAGGGCATGACTTTGCTGTTTGAACTCAGCTTTTAGCCTATATCTGCAGAACAGCGATGGCAACACCTCTTTTGCTACAAAAAACAAACCCTGAAGTCTGTGAGCTGCCCAGACCATGGAGGAACATGCAGCTGCCATCAAAGAAATGGAAACCAGGGAATAAGGGCAAGGAAGATCCCAAGAGAGTTCCCCTACCAAGATATCAGTATGGACAGGGAGAGGTAGGAAAACCAGAGCTGCTTAAAGGGTTATACATGCAGGGCTTTGCTGGAGATATGCCTGGGAAGAAAAGATTTCTACCCACTCACCCATAGAAAAATCGGTATTCAGCTTGTAGCATATGAATTTTTCTGAATATGACTTTCAGGTGTGTCTGAGTCCTCTGTGAGAGGAGTTCAAATATGGTGGATCACCACAGCTGAGCACCTCGAACCCATCTATTTTAGCAAAAAAAAAAAAAAGGTTTCTCATATTTTGTTCACATAAGAGGAACAATGATCTGACAGTCAGCATATTCCTCAGGGTGGATGTACTTGTAGCTTCAATAGCAGAGAGGTTTCACTCAGGATGGCACAGCCAGATGCAGCCAGGTCCTCATCCATGGGTATGATGCCACCAATGCCATCAATTAAAGCAGAATGAAAACAGACTCAGATGAAGATTTTGTTATGATATGGAGGGCTGAAACACCCTGGCATGTAATTTATCCCAAGCTGAGTTCCCATTTCATGCACTAAAAATTTAGTGTGGAGAAATCTGGTACATTGGTTTTCTGCTGATGCTCTTGCCAGGGAGTTTAATGGTTGGATTTTAATTACTGTGAATTAAACTTAAAAGGTGTAATTACTTTACCCTACACAAACACAACACAAGAAAGTGGGGGTTGTAAAGGAGATAAGTTTTTCACCAAAGACACAAGGAAATCCTGTTCTTTTTGAGTAAAGTCTTAAACCACAGAGGATGTGAAGTGTCTGGGGATGTGCAAAAAGAAGGAGGAGTAAAAAAAGTATCGTCTGGACAGAGGCAGGAGGGGAAATTTTCTTTAAGGAGAGGAACTAGTGATGCTGAAGCAACACAACTGCAAGAATTGAAGGGTTAAACCATCTGTTTACAGAGCCATCCAGTAGAAACCACACAGCTGTATCAACAGGAAACTGGAATCTGGAGTCAGAAGAGCATTTTTAAACTTGTCCTTTTCTTTCTCAAATCTACCAAAGAGATTAACAGTACAGATTTAGCACACACACAAAAAGAAAGACCTCAACTGTGCAAACTCTTCAGCAGCAAAGTACAGAGAGGGGAGAGAGCAGGTTCCAGCGAGCTGGCACAGCACTTATGAGCAGTAACATCCACTTTCCAGGCCACCACGAAGACATAAAACCTATTCAAGATTCAAGGAAGTCTCACACGATGGGAATTATTGGCATGGGGATGCCTGACAGGCCCTTAGGTCAAGCTGAGACAGCAGCAGCCAAATTTCTGTGGACCAGGCCTCGGTGACTGCCCATCTCTCTGCATACACCCCAACATTTTGCCTGGTCTCCAGGCCACTTTTCCCCTATTTCCCCTACTCTTCTTGGTTGAATAGCCTTGAGAAGTTATAACTTCAATTTCCTATTTCTTCATTTCCTCAGCCCAGCTCCCAGCCTCAGAGGAGTGTCTAAATCTCACTGGTTTCAATTTGGGCACAGACACAAAGTGGAGAAAAATAAAGAGATATTAGAACACTGGTGTGGACCTGTCTTTGACCCCGCACAGAGCTCACATTAGCTTTCCAAGAAAACAGTTGAATTCAGCATTTTAATTGTAATACAAAAGGACTTTTCTTCATCCCCCACCTCTGTTTCTGTTTTCAGTTCACCAGAACTATAAAAATGGCAGGAAATGCATTTGCCTTTGTCAGAAGGTGAGCAAAAAAACCGTGAATTTTGTTACTCACATGTCACTTGGGGTATCCTTTCCACTCAGTCTCTTTTATTAGGAAAAACAAAGCCACAGATACACGTGCAAGAAGGCTTTTTATAAAGAGATTGATACAAAATGAGATGGAACAGCATTTTATTTTTCTAAATACACTCATCTTGTAATAATCAACTAATAATTTCAAGTCTGCTACAAACTACACTCTGGTTGAGGAGAATTTAAGACTGACCCTTGGGGACCAGGGTCTCACACCCCATGTTCACGGAGCCCACAACCATGAACTCCCCAAATCAGGAGGGAAAACAGATACTGCCTGCTTTTTAGTGGCTTTTCAGTGGAGGATACTTGGAGTCTACATTTGCTCTGCTACATTTTTGCCTTATTCCTAATCTTTAAGAGGGATTTAGATCTATATCCTGTTTCTTTAGAGGTTTTTTCCCAGGTGATTACCCAATTCAGGGTAAATGTTAATCTAACATTTCATGCCAGAGCATCAAATAATCCACATGGATCGGCAAATTAAAAAAAAAAAAAAAAAAAAAAAAAAAAAAAAAAAAAAAAAAAAAAAAAAAAAAAAAAAAAAAAAAAAAAAAAAAAAAAAAAAAAAAAAAAA
>NW_020955974.1:174137-181898 GCF_003031625.1 Empidonax traillii | reverse complement strand
ATGTGCATCACTTTAATAGCATTAAAAGGATATAATGTGATCACAAAATATTAAGAGACTTGAAAATACTGAAAAGCATTGGGGGTTTCAACAGGCAGAGGCTGAAAATGCAGAGCAACTGCTAGGAGGCAGCAGGTACATTCATAACATTAAGATCATTCAAATGACTGCTACTCAAATACCTCAGATTTATTCAGCATTCATAAGAAGGGAATAAAAGAATGGTTTTGTTACAAAACAGTGATTTTTCAGCACTGAACCAAGGAAGTTCCCGCTGACAGATGCTCTGAGACCTTCTCTGCAGATCAAATTTATGAGAAATTTCTTTTTGATATTTTGGCTACTTGATAGCATTCTTTAAAGAAAACCTTTAATTCAGATTCAAAATTTTCACCTTGATGTTCTCTCAAATTTGTGAAGTTCCCTTTCTTTGTCATGGGCAATTTCTCTACATCTGGCCTGCCTTGGTCTGGATTTCCACGAAGCTCACATTCAAAATTCTACGGACCTGGCACAGGCAAGTTCCTTCTTTTGGCCGCTAGCTCATGGCTAGGAAAAGAATTCTTTCCCTTTCTGAAAACCAGCAGTACTTGGCTGAGAATATTTGGCTTGGAAGACTTGGACAAAGCTGGTTAAGCCCTCATGCAAGTTCCCAGGGCCATTACATTGTGACACTGAGCAGGCTTTTGCCCATCTCAGTGCCCAGGCACTGATGTCACTAACCTGTGTTTAACTGCCTTGGTAGCCCCACATGCAGCCCTGGGAAGCAACATGTCCTTGATTCTGACAGGACAACACCCTGGGGTTCTCTCAGCCACATTTTGGCTGCCCACAGGAGTAGCTGAGCAGAGTATCAAGGATGAGAAGCCAGCAGGGTCACAGGGAAAGACAGCCAAAGGGAGCTTGGAGAGAAGATCACCATCACCCATGTAAATCTCCCATGTGAGGCTTGGCAGGTGGGCTGATCCGAACAACTTTTCTAAGGGATATTTGGGTTTTTCAGCAAGAACTGCTACAGAAGAGAAGTCAGCAGAGTGATGGCTACAGACAGGGTCTCATCCCATGTGTTGTGAAAGAGGAGGAAGGGGTGGTGATGAGCCCCTGAACAGGGGGAACAGGATGTTCCCAAAGACTTGGCCCAGAAACAGCAAAACAAGCAAATTTGTGCAGTAGGAATGAGGGGGCTTAGAAGAGGAGCCAGCTCCTGAGCCAGCCTGGGCTTTGCACCACAAATGTTATTCCAGACACTCTTGAATCTCAGATCCCATTTTAATACACAACAGAAAGCCCCAAAAAGCAGCTGTTCCTTCCCCACCACCCCTAGCAGAAGGTGATATAATGCAAATGGAGAAGAAAGAAAAAAGACAGAGACCTTTAGATTAGTCCTTGGCTTTTACAAGACGTTGGAGACAAAACCATTGCTTTTCAATTAAATACAGTGGAAACTACAAGTGAAGAAAAGAGAACACTTCCTGGCACAAACTCATTAAGTAAAATAAAGGAGTGAAGCTGTTAGTATAGAAAAATGATGTGTTGGACTGGAGAATTAATCCCCCTGCTCCTCAAGTCAGTGGAAAGAGAACAGAAATTCAGTGCTTTGGTAAAATAAGATGCCAGAGAGTGAACCTAAAAAAAACTGATGCAAGCAGTAAATGTGAGGGCTGGTAAACTCAGAGGTATCAGCTCTCCAAGTGGGAATCCACACGTCACTTGCACGAGTATGTACACCGTGCCACGTTCTGTGTCTAGGAGGGATTACTCATGGTTGAAAGAAGCACCTTTCACCAGGATGAAATTACTAAATGATTCTGGTTTAATCTGGGGCCCAAGAGGTAAAATGACTGTCCCAAAGGCAGACAGGATGTCTGTGGCAGAGTCAGAAATAGCAAAAAGATTTCTTGTTCCTACACTGTAACCATACCATGATTCCTTCTCCTACACACAGCTAACAAAGTCACTGAGTTCCTGCTGCATTCAAAAAAGCAATGGTTCCACTGATCTGAGTCTCGGATGCTGTCAGCTCAGCAAGGTTTGATGTTTGACTTTCAAACACCACTTGCATCTGATGCCTGCAAAAGGGCAGGACTTGTTCACCTCTCCAGCACCTTCAAATCCAACACATCAGTGGTGATCAGCAGTTTCGGGCTTGATAGATCCATGCAAAGTGATAAAATAGGTGCTTTACTCTTGCTTGCAGGCAGCTACGATACCTGCTGGGGCCCAGGTCTAAATCGACCAGTGACAAAATTCCAAAGTTCCCCTTCTGTGATCCAGAGACCAGCTGATACTATGAATGGTATAGTGTAAACCAAACCAAACTAAACTAGACTAAACCAAACCAAACCAAAAAAAACCCCCCAACCTTGCTCAGGCCAGGATATTGCTGCCACTTTCCCATCCAAAAAAAAGCAAACCTGGAAGAGTGGCAACATCTCAGCCCTTAAACAGTTAATGCTTCTGGTTTCATTCATAGAGGAGGACACCAGCTGTGTGTTTTGTCTCCCGGAGGATAAAGATGAATTGCTAATTATGTGGTTACTGACATTTGGGTCTCCCAAATCCCCGACGCGCGAGGGCAGTGTTGGTGCAGAAATGGCCGTGGTGCTCCGCAGCAGCCCTGCACGGCACCCTGCTTCTTCCGAGCGTCCCCCTGGGCCGAGGCAGCTCCACAGACACCCCTCGTGCTAGAAAAACCACATTTGAGAAGCGTATGGGGAGGGAGGTGTTAAGCCAAAATATTTATATCTGCCCAGGTCTCACTGCAGAGGCAGTTTTTCTGTTTCCCCAGTAGGTTACAGGGTGAACAATAAAAACAAGATCAACCCTTTTATAGTCATATAGTCACATGGAAATAAACAAATTCAATTCTTTAATCATTGCTCTATAAAATGTTACAATTATAGAGGATGCAGAGGATTTAAAGGAATCTCAATTTTGCTGCCATAATATCCACTTACTCTCTAAGCAAATGCTACAGCCTGCTCTGGAAATCATTTTAAATAGCTGGGAAAGGGAGAAACAGTCAAAAATGTGACATAAACATCTCCTCAAGAGCAAGCAGACTGTCTCTATGATGTGTATGGAAAAACTGACACAAACAAAAAAAAATACAAGGGAGGGTGAGTGGGTATATGGCATATATGCATTATATGTATATATGTAAATCATACAGAATGAAGTGTATCATCTAAAAAAAGCAGAAGTATCAACTTTGAGTCTGAAAATAGGCATGTAATCCATTGTCCCCCCACAAACTCAGGAGCTCACCCACCCTGGTTAGCTTTATTGGGCAAGGAATTCACCAGCCTAAATGTACATAATCACACCACCACTTTGGGGGAACCCCAAAGCACTGAGGAAAATTAGTACAGGTTTTGATTCAAAATCTGGAAATATAAGTCAAGCAGCCTCCAGAACTCTATTGCATATGACCCCTATGCCAGCCTCATGGAGGGCTGTGCCTCATAGAAATGTTCGAATAAATGTAATTTTAAAAATATACACTTGTGACTCTAGTAAAATGTGAAAATTAATACTGAATGGTCTCCATAAATGAACTGCGGTGTTAAAGAGCAGGGATGTCATTGCATTTTTAACTATTAGGGTCAAATGTGGAAGAAAAACTCACAGAAAGAGCCAACTGAATTTTCCTTTATTCTCTTACTTCAATGTATATCAGCCCACACACAGATGCCGTGGGTATGATCCAGTCTTGTAAGACCAAGATCCAGCAGGAAATACTGCCTTCAGCACTTAAAAATAAATCACCTGCTGAATGGCCAAACTAGTTAATGGAAGCTGGATGTTTTCCTAATTATTGTTTTCCACCCTTTTTTTACCACCCTCATAAAAATGTAGCCAAAGAGTTTTATAGTGTAATCCACTTGCAGATTCTTAGCACTGGCTGCAGTTTTTGTGGTTTGGTCCTTCCTTGCTAAACAGCTAAAATGACCCAGCTGTTACTCTAAACCCAGGGAATTGGTAGCCTGGGGGCAGCCAAGTACATGTGCCAGCCATTTGGAGAAGAACTTAATTCTCCCCATATGGATTTTGATGTCTTTGACTATTTATCAGATCAGACAAGAGAGAGTTCTCTTTGTCACAGCCGATACAAATTGGTGATCATAAATGTGAGCAAATAGCCTGCTTGGTCATCCCACACATCCAGGAATACACTGGTGGACTTCACAAACCAGAAAGAATGATTTGTAAGTCTAAGAAATGCAGATACAGAGTGACCTCATGCACCCACAACTACGAGAATCACGAGGACACCACGTATCAAGCACGGCACTGACAATCACACAGGTGATTAGAATGTGGTCAGGAGATGCTATAGGATAGTCATGGCACTTTCTGGGGAATTACCAGTCTCTCTGCAGAGCCCTGGTATATTATTGTCTGCCCAGTGCAAGAACTCTGGTCCCTCCATGAATAAAACAAGTTCAGCAGAGATATTGCTTCAGGTGATTAGTGTTGTCCCCAAAACTGTGTTTCAGCAAAATCATGCTCCATTTTTTTTCTCTATATTCTTCCTTTCACAGCCTAAATATATTTATGTGGAGATGGGGAAACTCCAGCAAGAGAAAGAAGCAACCTTCCACCCCTCCTGCTGTCACTTGTAGCTCAAAAATTTTCAGTAAGAAAAGACAAAACAGGAAAGTGGGATAGTAGTCTGGAAAACTTGTAGAGCACGGAAGGAACCAAAATTTTTAAGCCACTCAGAAAGTGTGAGTTGCATTCACAAATTCTTGAAAGGAAAAAGTGTAACTGTTTGCTGTTCACTATTTCACTGCTACCTTTTAATAAAAATAATTTAAAAAAAAGTTTAATAATAACGTCTGAGTGATTCAGAGCAATTTTGGTTATGTGAAGTCTGTGTGGGCTGCACTGTTCCTGGTGGCAGGTAGCAAATTTTGTGTCAAGTATCATACAGGATTACAGAGTTGCTTACTACTACTGACTTTTCTTTTCCTTATATACAGATACTGCAAGGACACAAGGGGTAATGGTTTTAAACTGAAGGAAGGTCAATTTATATTAGACATAAGGAACAAGATTTTTATGAGGGCTATGAAACACTGGACCAGGTTGCTCAGAGAGTGGCTGATGCCCCATCCCTGGAAACACTGAAGGTCAGGTTGGATGGGGCTCTGAGCAACCTGGCTGTGTTGAAGATGCCCCCACTCACTGCATGGGGGTTGGACTGTATGACCTTTATGTCATACATGAGACTGTATGTCCCTTCCAATCCAAACCATCCCATTGTTCTATGACTACATACGATAAGTTCCATGTTTCTAAATCTAATGTAACTACTACTCCCATTACCAAGCATAAGACACTTTTTCTAGGAACTCCAATGAATTTGCAAGGCAAGCTATTAGGAGAAGGTCCTTTTTCAGGGCTGGAATTGCTCCATGACAGCAAAGACCTAACTCCACAGATGTTCAGCAATATCAGGATCCAGGTGACTCATAACCCTCCATGGATGAGCCCACAATTATTTCTGCAAATACCTCTCAGGTTTCCCTTTGGGCTCATTGCAAGCCATCCTGGAGTTCATGAAACTTTGTCTTCCAGCTTGCTCATCTCTCGTTTGGTTTATAGGTTAAGTGGAATGACAGACCCAGACTAATAAAACAGAACGTGGGAGCTGTTGAGAAAAAGAGGAACAGAGGTGACCACACAGTCCTGGAATGCATTACCAACCCAAGTATTAGAAATTCATTACTCAAGTTGTGTTGCAAAGCTCAGCTTAAGTGTTATCTTCTTCTACAGCTGTTTCTGCCTAAAGGCTCTCCTTTCCTTCCCCATCTGCAAGAAGAATGACTTGTAGACAAGAGCCAGCAGTTGGCACCCACAGAGGTAAAAATGCCTTTTTTTCCCTTGTACTTTCCCACACTTAGACTAGATGCAAGGATTACAAGTCAAAGCCCAGCAGCAGTCATTGGGAAGACACAAGGGATTTGAAGGACTCCAGAAGTTTCTCCCAGGATGCCAGAACACACATTGGGTTTCAGTATGGATACAATAAATAGTAGAGACACCAGCAGAGGTACATCCCAAAGCCGAGAGAGCACCAGGATGCAGGAAAACCAGTGATCCTCACCCACAGCTAGGAAACTCAGAGCAGCACTGGCAAATATCTGCAAAGTGCTGCTAAAGCAGCAAAGTCAGAGTCCCTTGGACCTGCAAGACATTTGTAAAAATCAAGCCCTGTGATCTCCTGGCAACCCACAGCAATGGGAGGCTGCACGCAACTCACCAGGATGCAGCAAACCCTGGGTGGGACAACACATGGAGAGGGAATGATGGGGAAATTGGGTGCTGTAAGCACAGTTCAAGAAACTGGGTCCAAATTCTGATGGTGAACATCAGAACACAGAAAGAAAACAAGCGGGTTGACTTCCTTCAGGCCTACCACTGCCAAGCCAACACCTGGCAGTCAGCGTTTCTACTCAATAGAAAGAGAAAACTGTGCTTTTAACATAAGGACTGTAAGAAAGAGGGTGCTTGAGCTATGTTGTAAGAGGGCAAAGAGGGAAGCAGGAGGAACAGCTTAATCCAGGGTAACTACCTGAACCTCCTGGAGACAAATATTAAAGATTGAGGAAACCTTTCTCTGTTTTCTGGCCCATAAAATGAGACAGTGTCAGGTTCAATACACAAATGTATCTCCAGCTCAAGTTGTGGGTGTCTGGCTTTTGCCAGGCAACAGCTGCCAAGGTTCACATACATGGTATTGTTTCTTGGGTTTATAAACAGCTTCATTTCCACCCATGCATGAGAGCCAGGGCTGTCCAGACAGGAATGCTCAAGACCCCTCTGGGACACTGAGGCCATCCAAAAAGAGCAGTTCTCAGTAAGCTGAGCACTGGAAAAATGCTAAAGCAACTCTTAACATCCCAACATGGGAGCCCAGAGCTTCTGAAAAAAGAAGTCAAATGTTCTATGTGGGTGTGGAGGACTTCTGAAATTTCTGACCGTTTCCTTTTCATAACACCCAGGGAAGGGAGGAGAAACTGAACATGCACGAGTCTTTCAAAGGAAGGACATCCAGTGTCATCATATAAGTCTAACATTTTTTCTAAAATCCACAGTTGTCACTTGTAAATAATGCCTTTTCCTGGAGAAGCCTCACCTGCAGGCAGGTGCTGCAGTAAGGAATGGAGAAAGGGCAGACACAGGGTACACAAACAGGCAGTGGCACAACTGCAAGAAGGGTGGAGAAGCCAATCCCAGCTCTGTTGTGGTTGATGTTGGCAAAGAGATTGTTGCATACTGGCAGCCGATGGCTACCAAAGCAAATTCAGACAGTAGGAGAAGTTATAAAGAAAATGCATAAACTCCTACTTCTCTCAGCTAAAACTTCACATACTCATGTTTGTGTACTTAGGAGGCATCTTCATGAGAAACAGACTTGGGTTTGGGCCTCTGATCCACATGGAACACATTCAGTGCTACCTTCAGGATGCTGCCTTGGCAATTATTTCTTTCTTCCAGTGGATGTGTGAGAGGGGGACTGCCAAATAAAAGATCAGTTTTGGGAAAGCCCCACGTACAATGCAGCCACACCCATGGAAACTCTATCTGCCAGTTTCAGGCCTGGGGATGATAATTTTCATGGCTGGATCTTCAGGTTCTATAACCAGAGAAATTTCAATTGACACCTACAATTTATGGAAGAGTAGGATAAGAGCCCTTCTATAGAGAAGTGTGTCCAGCCCATCTCTGGTAACCAGATGCTGTCAAGCAGTA
>NW_020955974.1:37922-172486 GCF_003031625.1 Empidonax traillii | reverse complement strand
TTTTAAGAAATGTTTGAAAAGTTATGCCTGAAATTCCAGGTATGCTCAGTTATTTTTTTCTTCACAAGTCCATCACCTGTGCAGTTTTAATCTAAAAAAAACCCCAAACCTTGTTGGTAAAACTATTCAAGAACTCAGTAACTGCTTGTAGCTTCATACAGTATTGGGGTATGCTTAACCTGACAGCTGCCTTCTGAAATGCCTTTTCAGAAAGCATTCTGAAAGTCTGCCTGACCTTCCCATATTAACTCCTGTGCATTTCTTCCTGGAACAAGAAGATATGTATCCCAGATAGTCAACCTTCCTCTTTCCCGGTGGAGCATCTTTTTCCATCCCTAGTTCATACATGAAGAGTGACAAGTCCCCAGGGAGACCACAAGGCTTTGTACAATATGCACAGTGACCTAATGCTACCACTCCACGGATGTCTCTGAGACACTGGAAAGATCTTTATTACTGTTGTGAATATGCCAGCAAAGATAAACACTAAGGAAAACGAGGTGGGGTAGTGTTAGAGCTTTCCCAGCATCCCTCTGTTATGACTCGCATGACTTTGCTAAAACATCTCATGAGCAGGGTGGCCGTGCAAGCTAAACATTCACATTAATTGCAATATAACTTGTTCCTTTAGACATCCCTCTTAATCAGGTAAAACTAAGCCTGCTCTTCTCCCAAAAGTCCTTTAAGTATTACACAGACAAATTCTACCTCCCATTTATTCTGTCCCCATCCCCTCTCACCGATCCCTGCCATACACTTTTTTCATCCCTTTTTCCCCTCTCCCTCATAAGTGCTGGACAGAAATCTCCCTGTCAGCAGCCTATTAACCCTCCATCACATCTCAGTTCAGGTGTGGAGAAGACCCAGAGGAAACCACTTCACTACTGGGGAAAAGTTGTCCCTACTCAGGGATTTCTAAGTGCAGCCTTCCGGGGTCAATCCCTGTTTGGGACCTGACAGTGTCCCTGAATGCTCCAGGGAGGCACAGCTTCACCTGCTCAATTCAATGGAGAGCTGGAAGTGGAATTGCTGAGATCCAGGACTCTTTTTAGGCTACTATTGGTAGCATTTTGAACTCTTTTTAGATACTCTTTAGACCAAACATGCTGCTAGGGATATCAGGACTGTACTCCCTTCCTCATCCCCCCCACCCCGCCCAGCAGGCACATGTGCCTGCATCCACTCACACACATATTTTCATGCTACAGCAGCTTTTTTTTACAAACATCTCTGATACCAAGGGAACCCAGGACTACCACTGTACAGTTTACAAGGCTCACACAGATCTCCTCTAGTAATAGTGTTTGGGGAGTTTGTGGACGGCTCCCTCTGTGTGATTTTTTACTTGCTGGACAAAAATCAGCTACAGTAAGAACCAGCTTCCCTCAGAAAGCCCAGGAGTTGCAGTTTGTTTGTTGTTAGTTTTGTGTTGTGGTTGTTTTCTAGAGGACGCCCCGTTATCAGTCCATCTCAGCATCCAGGCAGGACTTATCTCTGTGCCATCTGCTCTCGCACAGGTGTGCCTGGTGTGCCACATCACCCGTGCTACTTTCCTGTCTTAAAGCGCTGCTTTATCGCTCAACACACCAGCCAAACCCTGGTGCCGGCAGCCCCGCAGAGCAAAATCCCCCGAGCAGAGCAGTTGATTTCACCCCACTCAGAGCAGGGCGATGCTCAGACACATTTTACACGTGTCTGGTTCAGGAAGTTCCCCGGCCTTAAGCTGGGCAGCCCAAATGGGTCCCTAGCATCCCCCTCGCTCTCGGGACTCCCACGGATCCCTGCGTCCAGCTCTGCCTCCAGGAATGCGGGACAGGGGAACGCTCCCCCGCCGGGGACAGGCGCTGCTCGCTCCCGTCAGAGCCTCACCCCCTTCCCACGGCAGGTCTTAATCACAGAAACGGACATTCCCTCTGCCCCGTGAATTCCGTCGAAGCTGCGAGCACGCACCGGGAAAAAGCAGAGCAAAACGCCGGCACCTTTGGAAAAGGAGCGGCTTCCCCGGACAGGTCTTTCCAAAGAGGAGGGGAGGGAAAGCGGCTGCATGGAGAGGGAAGCTCCAGTAGATCGGGAGGGGAAACAAACCCTCCTCCCTCTCCGGGCCCGGGGCAGAGGCAGCAGCTCCTCACCTGCGGGAGTGGCCGCGGCACCTCCCGGCCCCGCTCCCGGTCCCCGCCCCGTCCCGGTACCGGCACCGGGGCTGCCTCGGCCCCGGCTCTCCATAGGCACCGCCGCCCGTCGGGAACCTGCGCGTTCTCCTCCAGCCTGGTCCCCTCACAGCCTCAGCCCGGCTGCTTCAGGCAGGAGCGAGGGATCTCTTCCTACTTCTTTTGCTACATGATACAACTAGTAGCAATAAAAAACCCCAAAACCAGCCAAATAAACAAAAAAACACTCCAACCTACATTTTTCTGTGCAGATACACCTGGATGCTGAGCAGAGCTCAACTCCGAGACACTTCTGCACACTTCTTCTTTTTCCTTTCCTTTCCCTCTTTCCCTTTCCTTCTGTCCCTCACAGCTCACCTTTCCTTTCCTACTCTCACATCTCCCAAGTCTCCAAATTTTACCAGTGCCCACCTTCCCACATGCACCGCACTCAGATCTCCCTGCCCACCTTACATTAAACCCAGGTGTGTTTGCAGAAGACAAGTCTCTCCTGCAGTTTCCAAACTCACCTGCAAAATGCTGCTTGCTGCTAGAATCCAGGGCAAAAGCCACCTCATCCCTGGAAGCCGGGATTAAATACATTTGATTGAACCCAGATTCAGAGCCGTTTTGAACAAAAACACCACTTTGGGGAATGCAGAGCAATCCTGAACTGGCAACCTAGCCTAGGCACTCTGCCTTTTTCTCTTGGCTCTTTGGGGATTTTATTAAAGACAGATCTGACGTCACGGTGAAGGACAAGCCCTGCATTTTTCCTCTGGAGAAACTTTTCCTGCCTTCACTTCTTCATTTTTGTGTGTGGTGTTGTCCCACCTCCTGCATTTCAGTGCATCGCCGTGAGCCAAAGGGCTCTTAAAGGGAAAGCTGCAGCGCCGGGGTCCAGCACACTGCGATTTTAGCACGGCTCTGGAATGATCAGAGCTCACCCCTCATGTTGCTCATGGCATTCAGACTCTTGTAATGTACAGCAAGAAATGTTTAATCTGGCTTTACTGATTTTGATTAATGAGCTGACACGTATACTAATACACACAGATGTGTGATTTGTTTGATTTTTTTAAAAGAGTGGCTTCATTTGAAGAGCAAAAGGATATTTGCCCTGCAAGCACACCCTGGGGGATGCAATCTGCCAGTGCCCTTGGGACTCCCCTCTTTACAGAGCAGCCCTAGATAACTGATCCCCTGTCATGCCACACATCCCTCATGTGATTTTGGTAGAGTGTTTGGGAGTGTGTATCAGCTCCTGGGCCCAACCACACTTCTATCCTGCGCCAGTAGTGAGCATAAAAAACTTTGTCCAGGTACACAGGAGTGCAAATCCCACCCTGAACTGAAACCCCATCCCAAACTCTCTGATCACCTGTATCCCTGCTGATGTATACCCTGATTTTAGCTGGGGCATCTCTGATGTATTTTTCTTCTTTTACCCAGGCAAAGGTATAGTATTTGCTGTCATTCTTCTAAATCTGAATTTGAAAGAATTCAAAGTCTCTTTCATCCTTAAACTGAAATAGAATAGTATAAGGAAAATGAGTGTTTTCAAAGGGAAGAAAAATCTTGTTAAACAGCTTTACAGGTCTTAAACTACAGAGCAGAGTCATGGGCTAAAAGAAGTGTCAAGGTAAATTTAAAAGTGGTCAAGCCTTTCAGCTTGATGTGACACAGCTGGGCAGTGATGGCCAGACTAGAACTGAGATGTTTCCATAACCTTTGCTCAGTTTTGGTGACCTCCTGGAACTCAGGTGTGCCAGGTTGTGTTCCCCGGCCTAAGCATCCACTCAACATAAGAAGGATGTGGATCTGTTGAAGCAAGCGCAGAGGAGAGTCAATAAGATGATCAGAGGGATGGAGCATCTCTCCTGCGAGGAAAGGCTGAGAAAGTTGGAGTTTTTCAAGCTGGAGAAGTGAAGACTCTGAGAAGAACTTATAGCACCTCCCAGAACCTTAAAGAGGTCTAAAAGAGAGCAGGAGAGGAACCTTTGACAAAGGCATGCAGTGACAGGACAAGGGAGAATGGCTTTAAACTAAAAGAGGGTGGGTTTAAATTAGATGTTAGGAAGAAATTCTTTCCTGAAAGACCAGTGAAAGATTGGAACAAGTTGCCTGGAGAAGTTGTGGATCTCCATCCCTGAAAGTGTTCAAGGCCAGGTTGGATGGGGTTTTGAGCAATCTGGTCCAATGTCCCTGTCCATGGGAAGGGGGTTGGAGCTAGATAACTTTAAGGCTCCTTCCAACCTAAACCATTTTATGATTCTAACTCAGCCCTCCTGGGGGGCTGGTACTGTGATGGGATTTGCTCCCCAGCCTTGGCACAACTGAATGCTCAAGGCTGTGGTTGACAGTGGGTGGGATGGGGAGGGTAAAAAATCTGTGCTCCAGTTGCTGTTCTCACAGCAACTTCAATCTCTTTGTGCTGCATGATGTGACATGGGCAGTTTAATGGTTTTACGCCAGCTGGATCAGGTGCCCTAAAAGATTATTTGTGTGACAGTGTGGATACCCAGTTGCCCTGGGAGATGACTCAACCAGAACTGGCTGCAAAATAAAGGAAGTGCCACATCCTGTCTTCCTCCTCCAGCACCTTCTCCCCTACCATAGCCCCTTCCCAGGACTCAAAATCCTAAAGACCAGGCTGGGGACTGTATTTTCTCTCAGGGCTGTTTCTGTTCTCCCTCCTTTATGTCCTTCCCTCCTTTTCCTCAATTCCTCCTCTGTTCATTCATTCCACCTCTTTCTGTTTCAATATTTCTGTCTCACCCCACTGTCACCAGCACATATCCTTCCTTGTACATGGTCAGCATTCAGTCACAGGGATTCTCTTTGTCTGCTGAGGAACTTAGAACAAACCCAGATGGTGACACTCAGCTGATGTTCATCTGCATGTGGATAAAACTCTGAGTGCCTGACTTTGGGGTCCAAATCCCTGAAAAATTTGTGAAGCAGCTGAGGTCACTTGGTCTGTTCAGCCTGGAGAAGAGGAGACTGAGGGGAGACCTCATTTCAGTCTACAACTTCCTTGTGAGGGGAAGAGGAGGGTCAGGCACTGATCTCTTCTCTTTGGTGACCAATGACAGGACCTGAGGGAATGGCCTGAAGTTGCCAGGGGAGGTTTAGGTTGGATATTAGAAAAAGGTTGTTCACCCACAGGGTGGTTGTGCACTGCAACAGGCTCCCCGGAGAAATGATCACAGTACCAAGGCTGGCAGAGCTCAAGAAGCATTTGACAGCAGTCTTAGGCACATGGTGTGACTCTTGGGGATAGTCTTATGTAGGGTTGGATGGTCCTGGTGAGTCCCTTCCAACTCAGCATATTCTGTGATTCCATGAAGTTGAAAGGAGCATTTTGAGAGTGCAATTCTTATGACCTAGGTGAGATGGTCTCTCAAAAAAAAAAAAAAAAAAAAAAAAAAAAAAAAAAAAAAAAAAAAAAAAAANATTAAGGAACTATGATAGTAGGACTAGCAAAAGTAGTTTTGCAAATGGAGGAACAAGAGTTCAAAGCTCCTGGGTTATCAGACCCCAACATCAAGGGAAAGAACACTTTAATAATGACATCAGAAATGGCAGTATGTGGGTTTGGGGTTTTTTCCTAAAAAAACATTTGGTTATCTCAGTCTTCTTTGACTGTTTCCACTGCATAATTCACTGCCCTCAGTGAATTCCTTAGCATATGCTGTGGTCAAGTGTATCAACAAGGATGGAGACATTGAGAGTGGACATCTGGCTGTTTGAAGCTCCACAGCCCATCTCACATTGTTTGTGAGAGTTTGTCACATGGCAATCATAAACCAGACACTCTGTCTTAGCTTGGATGAGACAGGGATCAAGGAGCAGGCCTGCAGCTCCAGGGCAGGGGTGCTGAGACATCCAGCTGCCTCAGCAAAACCTTTCTCATAGTGATTCCTGTGTGGATGTGGCACATCAGTGCATTTACAGATGTGACTGGGTGTAGGATTATTTCATTAAATCTCAAATGACAGGGACATTTAGGCCCTTGTTGAACTCAGTGATGGCAGCAGCCTACACCTTGGCTTCTGTGAGCTCTTGGATTCCTCTATGGATGACAATGCTGAAAGAGATCATTGCAATCCTGCATATGGTTTGATCCTGGGGAGTCTTGTACTGACCCCAATAAATGGAGGCTCTAAATACACTTCTCTGTGTAGTTCAAAGTCTTCAATTTCAGATCTTCAAACAATGGAAAATCCACTTCATGTTTGATGAGTTCAGTTACATTCACTATTAAAAGCTTGTGCCGTATTTTCAGTCTGAGTTTGCTGGTTTCATCTTTCTGCCAATGTCTGCTTGGCTGATGAGAGTTTGGCACCTTCTTCCAACATATAAACATGCAAGGGTTCCATAAATCACTGCCGACTCTCCTCTTCAATAAAACAAGGAAGCCACATTGCTTTTAGTTCCCTGCATCTAATTCATTTTCTGGACCTTGAATTTTATAGTTCTATGACTTCTCTCTTTACCTTTCACTTTATATGGACATTATGTCTGTGAATGCTGCTATCCATCACTCTGCAACCATGTCACTCACAGTGAACTGGAAACAGGTAGCACACCCCTGTCGAGACCTCTGACTGTGTTAGGCTAATGCTTTAATATCACTCCTTCCTCAATACATCCCTTATGCCTCTCAGCCTCATAACCAGGTTTCTCGATTTGACTCCATTTTACAGTCTTCTTAGAATAAATAAACTGGGAAATAGATTGATTTATTTTACCCTGTTTGATGTGTCTGGCCCTTTTACCGAGGGCTGTAGCCAGCCAAAGAACACAGGGACTGCTAAGAACAGAAAGAGAGCTCAGGAAGGATGGGTGCAGTCCTCTCTTGCAAAAGTGTGGCAGGAATAGCTCCTTGCCTGTAGTGGATTTCCCTTGTAATAAATGAGATCAGACTCTGCCTAAAAGTACAGGGGGGAACAAAAAAAAGGACACCTTGGAATTTCCTGACTCATAGGAGGTAAAGGCTGAGTCATGAGTCTGGCTTTTAAACAAGCCAAACAAGTAGCTCTGTTAGTTTCCTATCAGGTTGTATTTTCTTCTGCTTTTCTTCATGACAGGGTGATGAAGAAGGCACTTTCAGTCAGCAGGAAGGTTAGTATTCAGGAAGCACATACTAGAATGGAAAGGGAGGTGGGGAAGTCAAACTGCTCCACCTGAAAAATGCTGAATACTGAAAAGTAGTCAAATCTGTTATTGTTGTTGTTATTACTACTTAGGTGTTGCAGAGGAGAATTACATCAGCCTGGCCCTTCAAAATATCAAAGAAGCTTTGGAAACATGATTATGAAAACATCTGTTTTAGCTGACTCTTGATAATATCAAGCATCTGAACACTCAGCCAACCCCACTTCAGCACAGGTGAATATCTCATTTCCGCAGAGATGCTGGCCTTTGCAGATAAGACTTGACATCAGAGTGTAAGAAGCTGCAATACCACAGCAGAACTCACTCTGTTGCTGTCTAAACAGTGTGGATAGAGAGCCAAACACTCCTTTGCTCCTCTTCAACCTCATATCCCTGGTACAATGATGCAGAAAGTACCAGCAAGGAGCTAATGTGGCAAATCCACCACTGAATTCCCTCAGTCCCTTTAAAAATGCCAGATGAAGGGATTTACCTTGGAATGTTATTCAGCCCAGGTTTCCATTACTGAGTAAGAATGCACCATGCTGTGTGGCTTGCACTCCTCATGCCAGAATACTTGTGGGGCTGATCATACACCTAACAGCTAAACAGGAAATCAGCTGGTTCAGGTAAACCAGCCTGGCTGTCAGCACTCCAGGACTAAGGAATCATTTCTGCAGAGATCTGGGATAAATTAGAGCCACTAATATGGGTGAAGTGGCAGCTGAGTCTTAAAAGTGGAGCATTCAATATTTAATTCATTCATGCAGCCCAAACAGTTTATTCTCGCCATTCAAGTGAGAATATTGCCTTTGGGGAGACATGGCTGTGGTTTCATCTCCCATAAATAAACTCAGATTTCTTAGGACAGGTCTTCAGGTGGTGTCAATCTGTGTGACTCCCTTGATTTCAGCAGTACTAATCTGGCTGACAGCAGCTGAGTAAAAATCTAAGGGAGTCAATGACAGTAGCCAAAAAACAAATCATTAAAATACTATTTTCTGTACTTTTTCATTTAAAATATATTAGAACTTTATATCAATTTACAAATAAGTGTTATATTAGATTATCAGTTACTGATGACAGGAACATATTTTCTTCATTGCCCTCAAGAGCAATGGCCTGACTGCTGTGTTAACCTATTCTTAAATTCTCATAATTTCCTGATGGACATTTATGTGGCCAAAATACATATTCTGATGATTTTGAACCAGTACCAGGCATTTGTAACAGCAGCAACAGTACTGCAGGGTATCCAGTGTTTTTCCTGAGCAATTGTCTGTCTCAGTACCCGCATTCAAAAACCCATCAATTTCTTAATTAAAGCTTTCAAACAGAACTTAGCATTAAAAAAAGGCCAAAATAATAAGAATAAAACCAAAAGAAATCAAACCAACCAAACAACAACAACAAAAACCAACCAAACAAACAAAAAAACACACATGCAAAACCAGCACACAAATAACATACCAGACTCTGAGGATAATTAATAACCAAAATGAACAGGCCAGAAAGAATGAGGAACCTGTCAAAAATATGAACAATCTCTGATAAATCTTTGCTGTAGCAAAGTAGTCTTCTGGAAATAAATATTGACATTATATTTACTAAACAATGAAAGAAGCTGGATAAATAACACATATTGAATCTGAGCCTCAGCTGGTTTAAGTATGAAGTCCTTGGAGTTGCCCTAATTTGTGGCATTTATTGGTGCAATGCATTATTCATAAATATTAGTTCAACTATTTGAACAAATGAGGGAAGTGCAGAGGAGGAATTAACCTTTGGGTTTGCCTCCTGCAGATGTTTTTCTTGATGCCCATGAAAAGGGAGGAGAACATATTGGATAACAAGCTATGAAAGGATGAAAAATCCCACCAAATACTTCACACATTCCAGAAGCAGCACAGCCTGCTCCCTCTGTAGGTTGGTCTGCTTCACATCATGGTCTTCAGGACGAGTCATTTCATGACATGCTCCAAAAAATTATGTCATCCACTGCAGATAGTGTCCACACACACTGTGTAGGTATAGAATAATTCCATTCTCTGGATCAGTGACCACAGAACTGTACAACTATTCATTCATCTGGGCCTTTTTCCTTTTACTAGCACAGCAATATTCTTCAGTCTCTGGGATGGAGTTGGCTATAAAAGGAGGGAAATCTCTGTTCTCCTGGAAATTCTAGTCTAGGTAAGACCGGATTCAAATTTTATCTTTTCAGTCACACACGGAGGCCAGCACTCTAAATATGTCTGTGAATTTCCAAGGTTGGGTTAGATTATACATAACTTTGGTTGGGAAAAAAAAAGAAAAAACAAACCCAACAAACCCATGAAATTGCATTAAATGTACAAGAAGTACAATAAGGTCTATAAAACAGAATCATCTCCTGTCTGAGATAGGCTTGTTTTTCTGTTGAAAAGTAGGTCTGCCCTTCTAGCCCATGTGTTGCTTTTAAAATATTTTGTTAATAAATGCAGACAAATCATATTTCTTTTCTTATTAAAGAAAATAATAACAAAACCTTATGAGATGTTTAGAAAAGCTATGAATAGATCCCCAGGAGATTGAACCTGTTTGAAACATGAAATATTTGAGGATCAAATATTTTCCCTCTATGGCCTGAGTATCCAAACTCTGCATTCTAACTCTGGTAACGTTTTATTCAAAGTTTCCTGTGGTATTTGGTTAGTAAACGTTTCTCTTTCAACAGAGCTGCTTTCAGTCTGTGTTTCCTGGGGAAATGGAGCTTATGCAATCACTTCGTACGTGTTCATGTTTGTCTGTCCCTGTGCCTTTGCAGTAACTTTTGAGCCTTTTGGGCAAAACCAAGCCAAATTTTCAGAAAGACGGGTATCTCACAGATGATCACATTCCTGTGCACTTCATGAAAGGAGGCTCCCAGGAAGATGAGGGAGGCCACAGGAATATCACACCTTTGGGAAAAGTGGGGTGTTGACTCACACACTATTAGAGGCCAGAGAAGCCACACAGCTGAGACCTCTCAGACAGACAACTGCAGGAAAACAGCTTCAGCTGAAGTTTGCAGGCAGCCACCAGAGACAAATCCACGGGGAAAGTGGCTTTACTGATGTAGTGCTCACAAGAATACTGCTACTTTAGGCACACATAGTCCACGTGCTCTCGAGTTGTCATACTTTTACTTTTTTATTTCTTGCAAGCAACACTTTACACTTCCTCTCCTCCCATCCCATGACAATATTTGCCCTTAGTTTAGTCTTGGTTATAAAAGCAAACAGGGTGAAAACAGAGGTATCCATTTTCATGCTACCACCTTAGGAAGTAAAATACTAAGTCTGTTCCAAATTCTTGCCTGGATGCTTTCAAAGTGCAAATATACAGTCACTTTTGCATGGATATAGAGTGGTTCTACCTCAAGGAGATGAATAAATTAAGGGTCTGATGATATGAGCTCTTTTAGAGACCTCAGCAGAAGGAGGTGTCACATATGGAGAGCATTCAACATATACATGTTTTTATTATCTTCATTATCATCTTTTTTAAATGCTTCAAATGCAATTATCAGTGGTAACAAACTACTTTTCCATGCCCTGGAGGGTGTTCGCCATGATGTCTGCTTGCATTCATTATTAGTTTTTCAAAATTGGGAGCATTCTGATTTTGTTTCTGAATTTCATTTGGATCACTGTGGTTTGCCAACACAGAAATCTCAATGCAAAGGAAGGAAACAGGGCATGGAAGGTGATGCATCACACCTGGATTCCCAGAGCAGATCACTGCCCCAAGCTCTGGTCTTTGTGGTCAGTTCCACCATTTTCCATCCCTGCCCAGTGTGATAGAACTTTCCACCCTCTTCTGGACTGAGGGCACCACACAGAGCAGTCACTGCTTCCTCCTGGGCTTTTTTTGCCCTTTCTCTTTCTCCTACCAGCCTTTTGGAGCAGATATCACGATACAGACTTGTATTCAACCTGAGGGAAAAGGAGAAGAACAGGCTGGGACAGGGCACGGACCCCACATGCTCAGGGAAAAGGTTAGTTCAGCTGATGTCTTCATGATGATCCAGCAAATGCTTTTCTTCATCAAGTAGAAAAATGATTTCATGGATTCTGGCAGTACTTTTTGCCCTTTACCATGGCTTTCCTCCATCTTCCTTTAATCTCACACAAAGTTGTTCAGTCCCTGAGGAACCGCTGGGTTGCACATGTTTAGCCAGGACAGGCCTCACAAAGGAAATTTGGACCAGGAGGACATATTTGGGGACTTTATGTGAGACTTCATATGGGATCCACAACGCTGCTCCTGCAGCTGCATTAGTTAATTATAAGCAAGAGAAAAGTATATAGAGGGTAAATCCTGTATACCCCACATTGAGCAAAAATTGTTGCCAGAGTGGTTTCTGGTTTATTGTTTTGTGTGTGTGTGTGTTTTTTATTATTGTTATTTTAACAAAGAAAAGTTAAAACTTCAACCTGTAAATCCATCAGCCCTGAAGAACATCGAGTTTCACTGAGATTGTTGTACCTATTATTCATCAGTTGGAACTCAATTTGACATTAGTAGCACCATTAGATGCCAAAAATGAAAACTCTTCACCATGTTCCAGTCATTTTCTGCCCTAATGATATAATGATACCCACTCCTTACTTGACAAGGGAGAAGTTTAATGACCTAAAGTCCCAAAGGGACGAACTTGACTTGAAGACTTTAGAGGCTGATTCCAGTAAATTAAAGGGTCTTTCTCACTGTTCACACTCCTACATCTATTTTTAATTAACTGTTCCTTTCTACTGTGTTACAAGATGTAGTCTTCCCTTTTCCAGAAGGCCTATCATAACATGGCTTCAGTCCCTGAATAGTGTGTTCAGGCTGCAATACAGTGGGAACTATTTGAGCTGTAGTGAAGCCACCCCCTGATCCTGTAGGTCCTTCAGTTCCTCACAGGCTGGTTTCCATTACTCCCACTCACTGACTCCCTGACCTCCATGTGGTGCATCACAACATGACCCACACTTCTCAGATTGTCCTTTGGGGCATCTCACAGAAACACCTCTCAGAACAAACAGAAGTGCTCAGTTTTAAAGGAAGAAACTAGAATTTCGGAAAAAAAAAATTAGTCGCTTTTGACCATTTAGGTCTATCTTAATTTGTCAGACTCTTTCTGCTGCTTTTTGCAGTTTTATCTGTTCTCTTTGTCAGCCTCAAATGCATTTCTTTGGCATGACTTCCCTGGTTCCTGGTGGCAGCCCTTGAGGGACTGGCTGGCTGTACCACCTGCACTTCACAGAGCAGGATTCTACACGAAGATGGGCAGTTTTCCGCCCTAAGACACACCATGCCCTCAGTGAGTAGAAATTCTCCTTTATTTTCAGTTGCTTTAAGTTGTTGCAGGCCCTGGAGGTGAGAGTGTTCCCAGGAAAACCACCCTTTTCTTTGCATGGTGGGGAATGTTGTCTTCATATTCTGTCACCTCCCAGAGGCACCTCACGGAGACAAATCTCTGGCCCATTTAAGGCTTAGGGTGGCTGATGAGACTACAAGTAAGGTGGCCAGGTTAGGAGAGCTTTCATGTTTCTTGAGATGTGCCTGGGGCAAGTGTCCACATAGGTGATGGAGAGGGATGGCTTCCTTCAGAGTACCAGTGATGGAGTGCAGCTCCTGGCAAGGAACTTCCTCAAGTGGGAGCCATCACCACCTCTCTCCTGCCTTGAGGACCCCAGGCTGGTTTTGGAGCGAGGAAGGATATGGGCTGAGAGCAAGGTCAAGGCCCTGATCCTCTGGTGAGCAGACTCTGGAGCTCAAGAAGAAAAATGTGAGGGGGAGAGATAAAGGGAATACATCTGAGGCACAATCAGAGGACTGGAAGAGACTAAAGGGTTCCTCTCATGTCACTCCTGCCCCAAGGCAAAAACTGCATTAACTAAACTCTTCCTGACAGACGCATGTCTAACCTTATCTCCAGGGAGCAAGGCTGCTTCCCTCTACCCACTCTGCAGTGACCTGTTCAGGCCTTCCCTCTCCTCAGAGTTAGAAAGTTAAGCCTAATCTCTGCCTTCAGTCTCTCCTACTGTAGTGTAGGTCCACTGTTCTTTGCTGCAATAAAGAACAAAGAAAGGATTTTTTTTCCCAGTGTGCCCATTCAACTAGTTTAAAGACAACATACATATTTCCACTGCAGCGTCTTCTTTCCCAGTTGTCCCACTGTTTGCTCAGACATCATAGTTTCTTAGTTTCCCTGTATTTCTTGAGGTTCCCCAAACCAGGGCTAGCACTTGAACTAGACACTCCCTCTTTATACTTCCTAGAGTTCACTTCCCAGAGCTAGGTTTCTTCTGTAGGAAGCCACAAATTCCCACTACCCTGGTTGCTCCCTGAAGGAAATGACTGTCAAGCATCACCTGAATGGCCACAACCCTGTCGTTGGCATCTGGTCACCACTGCAGCAGAAGAGGGACTATGTCTGCCACATCACTTAAATCTGCTGGGATAAAATGGATGACAAAAGCAACAAGGTCTCAACAGCATCAGCAGCCACTCTCAGATATGCCTCAGATATGCTGCCTTTCAGGACCAGGAGCCTGCAGGGCTTTACTTCTCTCCCTCTCTGTTATTTCCCCCATACTAGTTTTCCTATGACAAATGCACACCAATCCTTTACTGAATCCTTGGAGAAAATAAATAAGTCAGTGTTGTTGATACAACTGAGAAGCCTGAGCCAACCCCATGACTGCTGTGGTCCTAAACTCTTTTATGAACTAATTATTTCATAGGATCTTTTTGTGATCCTTTTTTTTTTTTTTTCAAACTTTGACTTGAACCATCAGCAGATGTAGCTCCTATGTGCTGCTACTTAATACAGAAAGGTTTTGCAAGACCTCAGGCTACATTCCAAAGTCCCACTCCAGCTTTCCCTCCAGGACAAGAGAGCAGCACAGACAACTCACACTGAGGATAACTCTCCTGCCAGATAGCCATCCACACTACAGGATTGGATCTGGGTTAGATTCCCCACTCATTTGAGCAAATTTCATGTGATGTAGAGGCAAAAGTCTTACTACAGTCAAGGTGAAATCATACCAGAGCAATTTCATCTTCTTCTATAGTAGACATTCTGTCTTCCATATCATCAAGATCTGTGACAAGTCTGGTGTTCTTTTAATCATTATTTGTTTTATAAAAAAACAAGTCAAAGTGTTGCTAAGCTCCCTCTGATCTTCAAAGTGTTCCTAAATGGTTTGTTCCATTTGTTTGAATGTTTTTCTAGGTGTTGACAGCATGCTGATTGGTTAATAATTCCCTAGCTCTTCTCTTTCCTCCAGAACAATAGACCCATATCTGTGTTTTTCTCTCCCTCCTGGGTCTCACATGTCCTTCAAGACAGTGGCTTGCCAGTTCTGCATTTTGAAACAAAAAAAGATCTGTCTTTTCAATGAAATCCCTTAGCCTGCCTTTTTGTTGTTGTAAACTGAATTGCTCCTCCCCACTCCCTGGTGTTACCATGTTAGTTACGACCTCATGGCAGTTTTAGTGAAGGCAGAAAGGTGAAAGGCATTAACCTCTTCAGCCCTCCAGGCATTATTAGCTTCCCTTCCTCCCTAAGTGAAGGACCAGCTTCTTCCCTCATCTTCCTCCTTCTGCTGAAATATTAATAGAAAGCTCTTTGCTACCTTTCATATATTTAGGTTTGTGCTTTAGCCTTTATGATTTTGCTCCTACATGCCCCAGCAATTCCTTTATGGGCATCTTTAGTAAACTGACCTAGTTTCCACTTCTTGCATGTCCTCATAGACCATCTGTCTGACGCATGGAATTGCCAGTCACTATCAGTGTAGGTTGTATTTCACCTTCAGTCTGGAGACTGAGGGAAACCAAGGTCCTCTAGCAACTCATTTTCCCCAGGATGAGATCACCAAGAAGAAATATTCCAGGATAACTGCTTCTGTGAGCAAAGAGAAACCTCAGCATTGCACTGGATCGAGAAGCAGGTGCCTAACAAACAGCTGTGCCATCAAATGACAGAAGGTACAAGGCCTCTGCACTCAGTTATAGATGTGTCTTTCTTACACTCTCCTTGAAAAGTGGGGCATGGAAACTCTGAAGAGAAATAGGATATTAAATGGTGTCAGATACTCACTACTGTGCATGAATCCTCTCCCTCGTTTTCTCAAAAGTTTTGCTCTTTTGCTCTAGAAAAAGTCAAAATGGCTACACATCCACACCAACAAGCCAACAAGCATTTCTTGTGTCATCTCCCCTGGGAGCTGCAAGTACTGATTGAGGGATAGCTGTTTCCAGTGTACGGGATAGCTGTTTCCATTGTACGTTCCTGTGGAGAAGCACGGTGAAGAAAGTGCTGGAGGAAATTATCTGCTGTTTGAGTTATTGTCATGAATGATAAAACAGATGTTTCATACGCATGAACTTTTCATGATCTTGATCTGCAGGCTGACTGGATAATGAAATATTATTACAGCATGGAACAAGGAGTTGTAGTGGGCATATAAATCCCAAATCTAGCTCCTGATGATATAGTTTTTTCCACAGCTTATCCCTCAAACCACACACATGCTAGTTCTTGCACATCCAGCAGCATTTCAGTACCCATTCTTAGCTGGAAGTGTGACATTTGGCAAATTATTTGGAAAACTCCATAAAATATATATTTCTGTTTCCTCAGCTAATGCTAAGCCCCGTGCCCTTCAGTGTGCTCAGGGTCTCTGGAAGGTTCTTGGGAATGTTTGTTTCTGTTTCCTTGTCCCAGGGGAGAATGTCTATGCTTACACCTACCATTAGCATTCCCTGGGCTCTGCAGGAGAAAATGCATCAAACCCCTTTGTGCTGCCCCAGGGACACAGAGCAGCTATAAAGCAGGATAAAGCAGTTAAGTGTTCTGCTTCCCCAAAGCAACCTAAAGGAGCTGGAGTTCCCTGGAGAGTCCAGTATTTACAGAGTAGTTTCTGCTGCATGAAAGGCATAACCCTTAAAACCATAGACATAATGCCCAAAGGGATTTTAGATCACACAGTCCAACTTTTCACACCGAGGTGGGCTCAGGGTTAGAGGTAGGTTACAGTTGATGATGTTTGCTTACACCTTTTTATGAACTGAAGGTGTTTATACAATGTATGTCTGGAGACTGCTTTGTGCCTGCACATGCAGAATGGCTGAGCTCTCAGAAGAGATTTGCACATCTAATCCTCAGGCTACTTTTTCTGTCTGCTGTGCAATTTTCATACCTACTGTGGAGTGGCTGACAGGAACCAGCACTGGAGACAGCAGCAGAGCTGTCTTCTCCCAGTAGACCCTGGGACTTGAACCAGGACTTGCCACTGTATGAAAGATTGTGGCTCTGCATTTGAGATCCAGGCAAAGCCTCCCTCCAGCTGCACTGCTGGCAGAGAGCAGTGCCCCATTGACAGCTGCCTCTCCAGCGGGCCTGAGCACATGAAGCAGAGCTGAATATCCCCCACATGCTGTATGTGTTGGTCTAAGGTCAAACCTAGATTATGTGACTGCCATATTCTCTCTGTGTAAACAGAAAAAATGGACTTTTGGTATAAATGACTCTGATCTTGAGTAATTCCTTGCAGCACTTCCTTGCATTCACCCTACTAATCATGAGGTTAGGGAAATACTGCTTAAAAGATGTGGTAATGACTTGGAGTCCAGCATAAGCAGTAAAAAATCACGTTGTTTTAGGAAATATTGTCATTATCCTATAAATATAGCATATCTGCATAGTCTCTATCTTAGCACATATGGACCACGGAGAGGAAATTATATTACATCATCACAGTATCATATGCAGTTGGCATGAACTCTGGGAGCTGTTTCTAAGTTCCATTATTAAATAAGAGCAAAAAAGGGGAAAGAACAAGTGATTGGTTGAGCTGCAACAAGGTAGAATGCTCAATTTTTTTAAAATAATTTTTCATCTGAGACATTTGTACAATGATGGAAATATAAACCCATCTTCCCCCAACTTGGCCAAAGTTTCTAGGGTTTGAAATCCTTCATGTGCAGTTTATACATGTGTTGAAGTAATTTGCTTGGCTTTACCCTAAAAAAACAGAGTCATGTCATTTCCTTTGCCATATGCAATAACAGTAATTGCAACATAGGCCAGAGCAATACATCCAGTTTGGCCCTATATGCTGCTCATATCGAAACACTCAGCAACAGGGAAGATCTGAAGGACCAACAGAAGTGATTCATCACATCTGCCATTGTAGGAGGCAAACCTGAGCTGGCTGTCTGGTGGTCCATCACAGCCAGTTGAGTCAGTGGAGTTTATGGTTTAGTTTATCCACCCACCCACAGGTGTGTTCTTCAGAAGCTGAACCATCCCCTCAGCCCCTTGGATGCTATTGGTTAATTCTCCATTGAGTCACAGAGACACAGTCATAGAATGGTTTGGGTTGAAGGAGACTCCAAAGATCCTCCAATTCCAAACTCTCTGCTGTTTGCAGGGGCACCTTCCACTAGACCAGATTGTTCAAAGTTTGACCATAAAAGGAACCTGGGTTGGTTTGGTCGTAAAAAAAAGCCTTATGGAGATGTGTACTATGTGATGTCAAGCCTAATTACTGCTTTGTGTGGGGATCTGCAGAAGTCACCCTTCCATGGAACTGCACAGCTTTGGAGTTTGAGTCTGTTTGGTTTTTTTCCATGAGGAAATTTGCTATCTGGTGGAAATGACTCACTGATGGATATGAAATGCCAGATGTGTACATGGGAGTCTGAGGCACCAGCATGCTTGATTGCTACCAAAAAATTAAGAGTAAGAGGTCAAAAAGAATAGAGAAAATTTGGGAAACTCTCTATAAGTATCCTGCTTCATAATTCCTTTGTTAAAAAAGCAGATATGCCTACACATATTAAGGCAGTGGACTCTAAAATCTCTGTACAGAAATACGTAGATTTACCTTGTCCATTACCAGCAGCTCAGAGCAGGGCCATTTTCATAGAATTTACAACTGCCTTCCTCTCATCCTGTGAACTGCAAGTCACAGAATATCACCCAGTTTCCTGCCATCAGATCATGGTAAAGGATTATCTTAAAAAGCGTCCAACCATGTCTGGAAACAGCAGGAGTCTGAGCTGCCACCACTCCTCTTGCTCACTTGCATCAGTGATCTAATCAGTCTCCCTTTGGAGAGACTGGTAGACCTTACCTCTGCCTTAAGCTTGTCTCATTTTAGCTGTTAGCTGTTGTCTTCTGTGCAACTTCTCTTACCTTGTGTTTTCTCCACACCTCCAAGAAGCACCTCATTCTTCCTACCTGGTAAACTACAGAAGGCAAATTTTCTAATAACTTGCTTATTTCATTGTGAAATATTTTCTTTCAGCCCTGTAGTTGTTGGTTTTTTTTCTGTGGCTTTTCTCTGCTTCCTGTACAGTTTTTCAGCATGCCTTTAAAAACAGGGTTATCAGGCCAAGATGTAGTACTCTGGTACACACCGCTGCCACAAAATCAGATGGAAATCACATCCCTTCTCTTACTCACTTTCCTCCCCTGTATATGTCTTATGATCACATCAGTGATGTCATTTTCTCCACCATCATTCCTAAGATTAAAATTCATCTGTGCACCCAGTATCATCTTTAGGTCTGCCACCTTTATTCATTTGCATTTACTTCGAATGGACCCAATTTACAAAATGTTTCATTGTCTTTTTGTTATTGTCCAGTCACAGGAAAAATTTAGGAGTCTGACAATCTTTATGTTATTGGGAAGCTTTGGTTTCAAACCCAAAGGTGCTGATAAAAACTTGATCTTGGACCAATCTCTATAAAATCCACTAGGAGATCTATTGCTTAATGGAATCTACTCATTGAAAAAAGTAAATAAATTGATAGCTGTCAGGTAAGAGGTTCTTTAATCCATTAATATTTGGGCTTCAGTCTTATACAGGGTATACTTTATTTTATTTAGAATACTGTGTGGTACTAAAAGCCTAAAATATCTAGTGAATGTTCAAGCTATGCAGTCTCCTTAGAAAGTTTACTGCCATATAGAAAGCATCAATTCTGTTAGATAAGAGCTGTTTTCATATTAGCATGTAATTAATGATCATTAATTGTAGTCCTTGCCTTGAGCCTTATCGTTGATTTATGAATATGTCTCTTTTTCATACAAACAGCTGGTTGGCTTCGAGCCTATCTTTGCATTGTCTTGTTTGTCCTCAGCAAATATTGGCAGAGAATTAACATTTTTCCAGTCATCTGTAATTTCCCCAGTATTGTGAGATTAAAAGGAAACATCAGGGAACCAGAAACCACATCAGCTTCACTTCAAGATGCCGAAGTCAAAGTTATCCAGACCTGCTGTTGTTTCGTGTTCTCTGAACCACTACAGGCTCAGAGAGCAGTTTGTCATCCTCATGCAATCCCAGTGCATCATCCTGCTTGCTCCCCAGTACAGACTAGAAGCACACCACCTTCACCGTTACTGCCATTTAATTTGTTCCTGACACACTTAAAACCCCTCTCTTTCATCCTGTCTTTGGCCCTTTTTAACTCTGGTTAATGTCTGATATCTTCAGCTTCCCTTATCAACCACCTAATTAGAGAGAAATCACATAACATGTTTCCAACCTTCTCATTTGTTATATTATCTTACTTTTAAATTGTTTCTATTTATTGCCTTTCCTTGCCAATTGCACTTTTAACTAAAACTGGTGTGGGTTTTTTTCTTTTCTTATGGTCTGACACATTCTTCATAAATAAAGTCCAACTGCTATTCCTGATGACTCTCTTCTTTCTTTTAGTGAACTTTCAGTTGCAAGACCTGAGCTTATAGACAAACCTCACTGCTTTCGTTTCTGCCATGAGCAGTGCTGAACGAGTGATAAAAAGAGTTTGAAACTGCAGCAGGAGATTTTCAACATAGAGAAACATGATAGCTGGGACCATCAAAAAAACCCCACAATAACTAAAAAATATAAATCAGTGCAAGCATTCTATTGGTGATTTTGTTAAAGCATTTACCTGAGAGTATCAGAGCAGTGCACAGGGCATTGGTTTGATTACTGGGAGAATTAAACTACTGGCTGACCTCTGCCACTGCCTGGTTGTGTGATCACTGTCAGCTTTTTCTCTGTGTTTGCCCTTTGAAAATGAACAGATAGCAATAAATACATCGTATAATAAATAAAAATAATAAATAAATTGTATAATAAATGTGTTTAATAAGAGTTCAGTGAAGGTTGCAGGTGCAACCATAAACCCAATGTTCCTAACTGTGTGAAGACCTAACTTGCAATGCAAATGTTCTCTTCTGCATATTTCCCCTTGTTTGTTTGCTTTTTTAATATGTAGTTTCCTAGGAATTAGTTTGGGGTGGGTTTTTTTGTTTGTTTTGCTTTGTTTTTTAACTGAAGGAAGAAAGCAGCTTTCTTTTCATACATTGCTGTTTGTTTAGTTGCTTTTTTAATACACTGCTCCCATTGATTTCTCTTTTTTTTTTTTTTTTGTGGCAAGTGATGAATCCCACAAAGTTTTGCATCAGTCTGCACATCAAGCACCAGTAACACACTCAAGCCACCTCTTGAGCTCTACAGCAGAGAGAGACATAAAGCTTGTTAGAAGTCCTTGCAGGAAACCTCTCTCAGCCACAGCCGGCCAGGTGTTCTTGAGCAGTGCTGTGCTCCTAAGTCTGATGTGGTAGACACAGGTGAGTTTACAGAGAGATCTTGTCTTCTTTTTCCTCCTGCTTTTATGCCTCCTGGTTACTGTCAGTGGGTTTTTACTGACATGGGCCCTGCTAAGTAAAACATGAATATCTGTGGCCACATATTCATGTTCCAGCACTGTAACAGGCTCACAGAATTTTTTAGAGTCACCTGTGACAGAAAAATGCTGATTTTTATGACTAAGTGCAGCTCAAATATATACAC
The DNA here is from genome assembly GCF_003031625.1 of Empidonax traillii. NCBI lineage: Eukaryota > Metazoa > Chordata > Aves > Passeriformes > Tyrannidae > Empidonax > Empidonax traillii. The sequence continues at coordinate 151,296 of NW_020955974.1, read as the reverse complement.
CTGAAATTCCACACAACAAAAGAATTAGGCAAATCTCTAAACCTTAGCCTTCCTTGAAGTGAAATTTCAAAGGCCAGCAGACAGAAAGGCTCTTGCATTTCTCTTTAAGATTAAAATAATGCAGTAATTCTGACAAATGTCTCTATATCTCTCCCTGTATTATGACAAGGCCAAGTTAAATATTTATATTCCTCAGCTCTTGTGCTGTGTTACCATTAAGGCTGTTGCTGAGTGTTGCAACCTACCAGCTGTGAAGGCAATGCAGGAGACACAGGGAGCAGAGTAAGCTACTGAAATCTGTGGAGAATTTCTTTGCAGATGATGAGATTAGTCCTGGCAGGGCACGTTCCTCTCCATAAAGCAATCACTGGCTGATCTTTAGAGGTTTGAGTGCCACCAACTGTGATCTTCTACTCTTGAACACTTTTTAGGAAACTACTAGAAAATGTGATTTCTGCAGTCATTCAAATTAATGACAGATTGAACAATTGTATAGGAAACTTAAACCCGTGGTGGTATTTCCTGACTCTCCCCACTGCTTTTTGTTCTGAAGATGCTGAAAAACATGTTTTTATTGGACACTCTATTGAAAAGTCGCAAACAACATGTTATCACCTCAAAGTTCTGTGTTTGTGTCTGTATTTTTTTACTGAGGCCACTTATTAGTGCCACATTTATGATATTGTTTTGATTATTTCAGCTAGCAGGATGCAAAGTATGAATGGCACCAGCAAAAGTCACGTTTGATTGGCTGACCCCAATCTCTGAGTGATGTACTTGTCTGTTTCCACTCTTCCTCAGAAAGGGGGATACATTCCCACTTTCAGATAACAACACCCAAAATTTTACTTTCAAGTCTACTCCCTTGATCATTCACTTTGACTAAATACTGATTGTAAGTGCTTTGTTTTGGAGTGAATTATCTCTTCATGCAACACAAAAACTGTGATGGGACATAGTTCAGCTTAAGGGCCCTTCCCAATACACAGGATCAGTGAGACTGCAGTGTACGTGGCTCCAACTCTCATTTCACAATATACGTGCAGCCTGAAATGTCTTTGCCTTGCCCATGCAGCTTTTAAAGTCTTCCCATTTGGCTCTTCTGTGTCCAGTTCTCTAGGCTTAAGATAGAGATTTTACTCTTCTGTTCCTCATAAAATATTCATAGTAAACATTTTTAAAGTTGAAGTAACCAAACAATACATTTCAAGCCAAGCCTATCACACACAAATGACCCACTCGATTCTTCACTAAGCAGCCACCTCCGGTAGTGTAGAATATACTCATCTCTATAAATGGTGAAAGAAGCCTGGAATCCCCAGCAGCCATCCAAACAATAAAGAAAAATGACTGTTATTATCACAATGTGTAATGGGAATGCTATTTGAGATGCATCATACTCTTTACACACTGCAAGAAGCATCCTCTGGTACTTGAATCCCATCATTTCCCTTGGAAAAAGGTCATGGAAATGAAACCCACAAACCTTATGTTCAAAGAACATTGTAGGCCTGGCTGCAATCCATGACAGTAAATGAAAATACTTAATTAAGGTTTCCATTTTAGCCCTAATTCACTCCACATTGCTTAAGCATTACAGCATATGTCTCACGTTGTACTCACAGTGAGATCCCTTGGGGACTGAGGAGCCCTTCCACACCCAGCAGCCTGGGCAAATCCAAAAGGACTTCATTAGCTCTTGAACTTATTATTTCTGTGGGTTTCTGAATGATCTTTAATGTTATTTGAATACTTCAATCTGGGTAATAAACTCTGGCTTTTACAATAACACTCCAATAATTTAAGGGCAGCCTAAATATTGTAACATCATTAACAAAGCTATTAAAGATTATTGCTTGATTTTTTTTTCCTTTTACCACTCTAGCATTCAAAGATAAAGCACTAAACAAAGGTCTTAGGAGACAGGGCTTTCTCACAAGGTTTCTAGGTGACTTTGGACAATCACCTAGTCCAGATTTAACCCATGTTAAAAGAAGGAGTGGAGGTTTTTAGAGAGAAATTCATCCCACATTGATGAGGATTGTCCAGGTGACTGAATTCTTTGAAAGCTACAGGAACCAGGAATCTTGGACAGCTGTTTTCCTACTTGGGAAGCTTCAGTCCATCAGGTAAATAAAACACATTTGGGTATATGACTCCAAGTAGTAGATCTCTAACTGGTAAATGTCTGCTTCTGTGCAATGGGGAGCATTGAAAAATAGATTCCCTAGACAGAAAGAGATGCTGCATCCACAATAGCTCAGCTGCTTCAATGCAAGTCCTGTCAGCAGAATATGATACAAATATGATCCCTAAACTCACAGAGAGGGTGTGCTTCTCACCGCCCCAAGTGCATTGCTTTCATAGCTCAGAGCGGCTTAAACTGAAGGAGGGTAAATTTAGATTAGATATTGGGAAGAAATTCTTTACCGTGAGAGTGGTGAGGCCTTGGAACAAGCTGTCCAGAGAAGCTGTGGATGCCCCATCCCTGCAGGTGTTCAGTGCCAGACGGGATGGGGCTTTGAGCAACCTGGTCCAGTGGGAGGTGTCCCTGCCTATGGCAGGGGGGGTTGGAATGAGGTGAACCTTCAGTTTCCTTCCACGTCAAACCATTCCATGATTCTTCGACGACCAGCCTGACTCTGGCGTGTCCTGATGAATGGTCCCATGGGAGCACAGAAAATCAGATGAGAACAAGCTGAAGCTTCACTGTTGCTGTTCTTGTTAGTCCCTATTTGTGCGGCCTGGTCCAAGATTACAGTTTATCAACTCATGCTGCTCACTGCAAATTAGTATTTACCTCACACAAACTTCTTTAATAACAATCCAAGTTTACAGCAAATTTAATATAGTCTAAATGTGAAATGTTTGGCTTTGTGAAGATGATTCAGTGATATGTTAACTTTTATTGACAATTGTATTTATTTTCACAGGGGCAGTGTTTTTCTTTTCCCATGTCTTGCAACATGACTAAGACTGAGGCAGAGGATTAACCCTTCTATATCCAGACCACTAACATCCAAAACACATTCAACCAAGATGCAGAGGCATAGACAGGTTCTGCTCAGGGAAAAAACACAAATTCTGAGGCTTCCCAAATTCAAGGTCATCTTTGTACAGAGTACACATTTTGCTAGGAGAAATTTCTGCCCTTAATGAACCCAGTGTAGTAAACTATTATTATAACCAAGTTATCATATCTTGGTTCTGGCAATTTCCTCAGTGAGTGGCTTTTCCTACCACAGAACTGCTGAGTCCAGAAACTAATTTCAATTTTGATGGTAATTTCCATTTTGAGGGAGTCTGTAAGCTATGTCTACATCAGGTGACAACCACACATCCTATAGTTACCCAGATATGCTTTAAACTGATTAAGATGAGGATCATCAGCTCAGAGCTTTAACGTGGATTTGTTTTCCCAAGTGGATAACCATACACACCCCTAAGGCCATCAACAGGCTGTTACTAACATCCAAAGGGGAGTGCTGGTTGGCCTGGGCCAAAACTGGACAAGTTTTTATGCTGGCAATTAAACTTTAGGCATGACCACAGCACAGTTGGGCCTATTCCCCCTATTCTAACACTACAGTACAGCTGCAGCCACACAAACAGGTCTGAATCTAGCCTGATGTTCCTCATCCTGGTGAATGCCTACAAGTTAGCATAGACACTAAAAATTCCAGAGGGTCATACTTTATTAAGACCTGATGTTATTTCATGAGGCAGTGTTATTTCATGGGAGTTCAGGCTCACATTTTTACAAGACGTAAGACAAAGAGAAGTCGTTTAGCCAAGAATGGATGTGTTCATTACCGCTCCATATATGTATCACAGATGTCTCACAAGACAAAAAGCTAAGACTGTTTTTTCAGCAGCACAGATAATTTATGTTTCCCTTCCACAGCTAACTGCCCTTCCATGATTACAAAATATTTCCTTCTCTTTCCTCCTTTAAAAGAAAAATAAAATAATAAAAGCACTGGTCAGGATGCTTGGTGGGATGATGGAATGTCTGTTACACTGACATAGGGAACTGTGCTGGCTACATATTGATGTGTGGAGTGTAACTTTTATGTAAAATGTCATCTTTAAATGTTTAGCAGCTGCTCCTCACACGGGATGCCCTCTGTCCCATCAGTGTGAGCACACAACAAAGCCTGTGGTGCTGAAATATTTTGGATTTTTGGATTTAGAATGCCTCTTCTCTTAGGGCAGGATGTAATAAAATATTAACCCATGGATGATTAGGAAGTGTTTAGTGAGGGTGGGGAAATAGTGTGTTTTTTTCTCAACTGAACTCCCATTCCATGGTGATTAAAAGGTGCTTTCATCCTGAGATGAAATGCAGACTTGAGGTTCAAAAGTAGAACCTGTATTGCCAACTTGCATTTCTGAGACAAAACTATGGGGGTTTACTGGAACTAAAGCAGCTCATGTCTTCCAAAATAAAGCACAAGCCCAGCCATGGGATGAGAAGTCTTTCATAGACTGAAACCATGAAAAAGCTTTGCATTTTAACATTTTTTTCTCATTATAAGACCAGCTAAAGGCAAATCTTTTGTGTCCTCTTTTTATTTTTGTTTTTGTTTCTGTATCATTGTTTATAGGAAATAGGATGGAGAGACTTTATATATGACTCTATGATTCTATTGTTCTTGGATTTGAATTTATTTGGGCAAGTTACTCATCTGTGACTAATTACATTTGTTTTACTGTCATAAACATGTTGTTCTAGAAAAGCTTTTCTGTATTTCTTTTTTCTTTTTTGCTGTGTGGTGAATACAAATTTCCCCTAAAAAATCCTTGCCAGGATCTTGCAAATCTTATTACTAAGTATTTATTAATCACAATTATTTGCTCAGGAACCAGTCATAAAATTACCCTCAGCTAAATATCACATGTAGCCAGAAAATAAAAGAAGATATGACTGCAATCTGCATCGTTGTCCATCCTCCAAGTGCTGTTCTTTAATAACACAATACCTCAGCCACAGCATGTAGGACAACAAAATACAGTAAACAGATTCTTTCTCTGCTAGTTCTTCACCACTAATCCTGGTTCCACCACTGATTCAGAAACCACAGGACAAGGCCAACATTAATATTGCTCCACACTCAGAATTTGTGACTGTTCTCATTTTTACACACACAAATTTGCCTTTTCAACCAAACCATGAGAGTCAGAAATGTACTTTTCTTTTAAAGATCAGGCAAATCCTTGCAAAATCACTGAACCTCAAAGCTGTCTTTTGAAGAAAAATCAAAATCATGGGTCTTTTAATATCTTCCTTATTCCAGTTTTATTCTTACCAATTGACAGTCTAATCCTTCCACTCTACCTAAATACTAACATAGGATGGAAAGCAAGGCAGAGTTCCTCAGTTTGGCCACAAAAAAGATGTCCAAGCTAAGCTAATCATGCACACACTCCAGAGCTGACAAAAGAAGGCAGGATTTGGGGATTGAGCCAATTTATTTTAAACACCTATCTTAGTACAAGAACAATTGACTGAAGAGAGAATCTAGCTCACTATTTGGAATACATGGATCCATTTATAATAGATGCATAATCTAATTATTTTAGATGACCTTAATTCTACTTTATATGCCCTCCACAGAGCCCCCACAAGTCATGGTGGGCCTTTCAGCATAAAAATGTTCTGAGAAAATACCAACCTTTGCAAGAGGTCAGAGCAGACACCATACATGAAAGAATGCTTCAAAATAACATTAAAGTGGGCATAAACAATGCGTGTCCTCTGTGCAAGGACAAATTCCACCACCTCATTGCTGTTCTGCTCCTGAACTTTGGACGTTAAGGTCCTCTGGGATCTGATAGTGGGGCTAAAATATTTAACTTTTGAAATAAATTCTTATAACACACATGGTCATCTTAAAAAAAGCCAGCATTGGAGCCGTACTGGAAGGGCAGTACACCCAAGGTGGAAACACCTCCTAAGACTGAGCATGGATTTTCTGCCCTGTGCACGTGATTGCCACTTGCAGTACATGTACATACCAATATCTTTGGAAAACAGAAGCATGCAGAAAATCTTCACCACAAGCTCCCCCCGGGTCTGATGCTGAGGTATAAATACAACATGTGCTTTCTTTGGTCACACCAAGCCAAGCCACAACAATGCACAGTAATGGGTGCTTCGGATGTTATTCTTGCTGTGGGACAGACAGGGTCGAGCTCAGAAGCACCATGCTGAAAAAAGCACAACCCTAATTGCCTTGAAATTGGGTCTAGAGGGAGCAGATTCCTGTCTAAACCTGCTGTGCTAATTATAGTCCTGCAAAATGAACATGAACTCTGACCTGTGTTTGCAGACATAGCTCAAAGACAGCCCCTGGCCCAGATCCAGTTGCAATCTCCAGGCTGTGGGTCCTGGCGCTCATGAATCACCAGGAAGAGCAGATTCTCCATGTGTACATTGAAAGACGTGGAAAAAAATGCTGGCTGAACAAAGAGGTTATAAACAAAATCTGTAACACAAACAGGGTGGGTGGAAATGCACAAAGAGTAAAGATGGCAGATGGACCTTGTGGAATTATATTTGTCTAAGCACAGCCTGAAAAATAAAGATTGTTTTATAATTAGGATATGAAATTGAAGGGAGTTCAAGTTCAAACCCTCGTTCTTGTAGATACTTCTTTTGTGTTTTTCATCATGTCACTGATTTGATCCTTTAGACTTTATGAAAAGCTTTGAAGAACTGTGTGCCGGGTCCCCTTCTCTCTGTAAATGGAGAACTTGTAATTCCTCTCTCTATGTGCCATTTTCTGCAGAAGCCCTTCCTCCTGCTCATGAAGGATAGCTAAAATATGTGGGCATTGCTATACAGTTCACAATCCATAACTTGAAAATAGAGATTGCCATGAAACTCTAGGCTCTGAAATAAAGATAATGTAGGAATAATAATTTAAAAAGTCATTTGAATGTGTCAAAAGTTTAATTTCCTGGGGATATTTCATCAGTGGGAAAGTCAACTGAATCTTTTTATATCCTTGGTAACTATCAGGCATCGTGAAACTGTAGTTTACTAGATGATTTAGATCCTATAACTGAAATTCTATATTTGGAATATAAATGGGAATTATGTTGTTTTAAAGTTTTGAATGCATGGCCCTCCTTTAAGGGCCATATTCTTCCTATATTGTGCATACTTTATAAAGGAACATTTTTAAATAGGTCAATTCATCCACTGCCATCATTCACACTGATATTTTCCTTCTAAGCCTTGCAGAAGGCACTGTAGACAAGGCTGCATGATTAGACACTAAGTGTTAAGGACAGTGACTTCTCATGAAAGAGGGTTTTTAAAAGCATCCAATTTCAAGCACATTTTTGAGCCTTCTAGCTACATCTACAATGCCTAAAACATGTGCAGGATCATGCCTTATTGATTAATTGATTTCAGACAGAAGTTACGAGTGGAATGTGTTAAAAAAAAAGAAACAGGAGCCTGCCCTAAGAGTCTTCAGCCTTTAGCAGGGAGGGTTGATCACTTTCAGCCTCAGAAAGGGTGATTTTTATTCAGTTCCAAAACTGTTAGCACTGACAAATCTCACCACTATTTATCAGTGCACTGTACTAAATACATCTGACAGTGGCACAAGACTCTGAAAAACTTTGCAGCCAGGATGGGATTACTGGTGTCTCGTCTGTTACTACAGGTAACTGGTACAGCGATCAACATTAGTGACGTGATGACAGGGGGAAGCACTTTTTTAGGAAAAGTTTCTCTGAACTTGGCTGTGTAAAAAATTGGAGTAAAGGGAATGTTCAGCTTCCAGGTTTCCACGTTGAGTTAGTCACACTGGAATTAATAACACTTATAAATAAAATGCCTTCCTGCAAAAATACAAATTTTGCTTTGGTAAAGATGATAAACTTTTCATTAATGCAGCCACTGAGAATAATAGAGAATACATCTGTGTTTATCACATGAGAAGACCACAAAGCGTCCAGGACCAGCATTTTCTGGATTAGGGAACAAAAGTAACATACGGCCATAGGCATGATGGAATTTCCATCACAGCAGACAAGAAACCCATGTTTTCACATCTCAACACGGAAGAAAAAATGAACACATGCCTTGGAATTATGAAACTGTGGTTGAATTTCCAAGAACTCTTAGCAGCTGTGATTAAGCCAAATGCCTCTAGCCAGGAATCCTGGTGTGAGCACATTAGATGAGGAGAGAATGTTTGGGATCCTTGTGGCAAGGAACATCTTCAGGCTCAGAGAGGTCAGAGGAGCTGCTCAGGGAGCATGTCAGGCTACTGTGCTGATGAGAACCAAGTGGAACCAGGTCACCTGCCAAAGGCGCTACAGAAAAAACCAGTCAGAAATTAACATTGCCCTAAACAAAACAAGAACTCCTTGACATCGTGCGTTCATACCTGGCTGATGTTGATGAGTAGTCAGGTTATAGGGAATCTCAAGAAAGAATATTCTGAAGAAAAGGTCCCAAAACTGATCTTCAGGAGGAAGATGAGGTTGAAAATTTCTCTTTCGGATGTATTTTCTTTAATTCATTGCCTCTTTCTTAGCTCCTTCCCTGTCTCAGATACAGACACTAAGACACAGCTGTAACATGGCTCAAAGGAAAAAATAACTCCTCATACTAAAAAAAAAAAAACAAAACAAAACAAAACGAAAAACCAACAAAAAACCCCAAAACGCTAAGGTGAAAAAATCAAATCCTGATAAACATGTCCCTTCAATTTTTCTATTCTGAATGTATTCAAATCTCTGTCTTCAGGATGGGGGAAAGAAAAGGAAAGAAGGAACAGGCAACAAGTTGACTGACAGTCCTTACAGCAGATGAGGTTGTGAGGTTGTTAGGTTTTCACTTTGATTGTTCATCCCAGGAGAGAGCCAATCTGAATTGGGAAGTCCCCTGCTGACATTGTGCAGTGGTTTTAATCTAGGCCTTCCCTGGTTACCAGTTTGTAACCAAGGAAGGGGCAGTGTTCCCAGTATTCCATACGATTTTTACGTAAATCGTGGTATAAATAAGAAGGGAGGAGAAGCCTTCGTTCCTCTTCTCTTCCGCTGAAGTTCGGGAACAGTGGGTGCCTGCATTGGTCTTGCTTATCTAAGGCTGAGGTCTGCAGCATCCACTGACCTGCCACGTGGAGGCTTGAGGAATGCTGGCCGTGTGTGTGTCAATCCTGTTTTTTCTAAGGGACGTGGTGAGATTTGTTTTACTAGTTATTTTACTAGTTCTCGGGTTTGATTGCGCATATCTATTCGGTGTCCCTTTTTGTTTCCTTTTGTCCCTTTTTTCCCCTTTCTCTATCCCTTCTGGGGGTGTTTGGATTCCCGTTTGCTGTGTACATAGCATCTTAATATACATCTTGTAATATACATAAAACATATTTTTTATATAACTAGCTTGGTTTTCGGATTCTTCAATTTGCATAGTTTTTTTTTTTCCTTTGCCCTGGGGGAAGTAGAAAGTGGAGGAGAGAGGGGCTGATACTGGGGGGGTTGGGCATTTGGCAGGGAGCCAAGTCCGAACCATCACACATTGGCATTTTAGGTTCTCAACGTGGGATTCCTCAAGCCTGACTGGGGTGTCTCACAAGCATCCCTTAGTTGCTGACTATCAGCTGATAGACTTTTAGCCACGAAACATCTGTTCCATGAGGTGCATCAGCCATGGCAGAAGTCCTTAGTCTCTGCCCCAGCTTCTTCTCCCTCTCCTGCAGATAAATATGTCCAACCAGATGTCCAGCACATCTTCCACCAACACCTGGGGGTGGTCATTCCCTTCAAAAGGCTCCAGAAAAGCTTACTCCTGATGTTTTGTGAATTATAGAACTAAAACAGAGATGTTATTAGTACACCTTAAAAAACTGAGCTTTTCTGGGGTTGCTTCTTTCCATTATCAACGGTGGCTACGTCTGTATTAGTGATTTAAATAAAGATGGGACCTGCCTCTGGCCTCCTACCCTGATGCATGTCCTGTGCAAGACAGGCAATTGCTCCTGTGTTTCCTGGCCCTGGATTGTCACCATCAGTTCACATCAGCCTCCCTATCAGAATGACTAGTTCTGAAGAATGATAAATAACAGTAGGAACACAGGAAGAAACAACAGAAATATTTTTTCTCAGGATAAAACATTTCAAATTACTCTGTAGATGGAGATTAGAAGGGATTGAAGTCAGCCAGACATTTGGAGTGAAACACCTGGCCCGAAATCATCAGTCATTTCTTGCAGGATGATGAAATGAGAACCTTTGAGCAGCTTGCAAAACCAAATGATTCAGGGACTTCTGTTTGCTGCACACACTTTTTTTTCCCCAGTCACTTAAGGAAAAAAATGAAACCTGCATTTTTATTCTGCTTGCTGCTCTTTGGAATGAAACACAGAAAATATTCTACTATTTCAAATTAGCAGTCTGAAGATTGAAAATTTCTGCCTCAGTCTTCATGATGGAAGAGCGACTGCATCCCCCGTAACAAAATCTCCTCAAACAGACAAGGGCTTATGCAAGAAGGAATAGACTTCCATATCCTTCCTCTTTTTTCTCTTTTCTGCCTTTAGTGCAGCAGTTGGTTCTATCAACACTTCACTTTTCTTCATTGAGAAACAACCTTTAATCTCAAAGGAACCTTGAGTGGTAGCCTCAGACTTTGAATATTTGGATTCCTTCAGAAGAGAAGAAAAATGAAAGAAAACTTCATCTCTTCATCTGACGGCTGTGTCTGACTCACTAGCTACTGGATGACAATCTGGAAAGTTTTAAACTCTCCTGACAGTTCTGACCATTAATAACTGAGATGATACATGCTTTTCTGAGTCTGCCAACAACCTCGTCTGTCCAGGCTTTAGTCAGGACTCTGTTGATTATTTTTATGTCACTTAATGCTGTTTCTGCTGAAGACATTTCAGTTAATAAAATTGTTCACAATCAGAGTCTGAAAAGTAATGGGAAAACTCAGCAGGTGTCTATGGAAGAATGTCTGGCTACACAGCCCTTATCAACTCACCCCAGCACTGGTGCAGAGCCTCCCAGTTCCTTCACTGGGATTTTGCTGTGGATCCATAGATCTCTATGTCATCTGCAATTTCTGAAGGCATGAGCAAGAAGAGTGATGCTGTCTAGAAGAATGACTGAGAAACCTGTCCCTATTGAGCACTTTTAAAAGTTTTCTTTTAGCTACAAATGGTAAACTGTGTTTCGGGAATTTAAGATAAGAAGTCTTGATGCAGGTCTCAGCATCTGCAAGTTGTTTCTGTATTCATCATATCTGCTGCCTGTCTGCAGGGATTGCCCCAGAGCTGTAATAAAAACATGCCACTAACTCTGCAGGCTCAGGTTACAGCCAAAGAAACAGTGCCCAGAGCAGGCTGAAGCCACTGGGGCAAAACAAATATATAAGAGTAACTGTGATGGTCTTGCACTGTGAAAGATGAAGAGATGATGATGCACAAGAGAAAGCCTTCAGAGTGTCACAGAGCTGTTAGCTGGGCACTTAAAAGTCGAGTAAAGATTTTGCTGCTGAACCCTGGCCCTGCTGCTTCTTCTCCTCCTCCTCTTCCCCAGCAACACCAGCAATGCTCTGACAAGCACCCCACTCATTCTCTGCACGTGGACATCTGTCCCCTTCTCATTGTCCCTGCAGGTCTCTGGTCCTTCCTCTTGCAAGAACTGAACACCTAAGTTAGTTATCAGGTATCATGGTCTGATATTTGGTGCTTTTACCTCTTGCCCTGGTTCTGTCTGCACTGCAACCTGCAGGGTGATGGAGGTTTTGGAATTTTGTCCCATTTATTTCTAAGTTAGCAATGGACCAGACTCAGCCCTGCATCTCTCCCTCTTTTGAAAGTTGGGGTTTGGTAATCTTGCAGTGCCAACAAGTTTTACTTGCTCTTCCCTGTCCACTCCTCTCATCAGGGAAGACTTAGATTTTAATCAGAGAGATTTTAGCTGTGGGTTTTAGTGGGAGGAGACCTCAGCTCTATTTAACTTTCTGTTTTCTTTCAAAGTACTAAGAACTTCAGGCTGCTTCCAGGGCCAGACACTTTCTTGGCCAGTTGCAGGAAGCCTTCCTGATCTGGCTGAGGTACAAGCGGCCAGAATTTCACTTGGATGAATTGTTCTCAAACAACGTCTCCAATGTATTAGTCAAAAAAAGGCTTTTCTTTTGATGTCAGCTGTTATGCAGGTTCTTTTATCTCAGCAGACTTTCATTCACAGACCTATTTGCTGTGGTGGATGAGTGAAAATGCTGAGTGGGAACTAAAGATGTTGTGTCTTGGGCATCATTGCAGTGCAGTTTTAATTTGGGTTTGGGGTTTTTTTCCCCTCTATACTATTACCATTATATTTTATCTATTACCTTTAAAAGTTCCTCTCTGGGGCTGTGAATCAGCTTCTTTCCACAGAGCTCCATTGTTTTAATTAGCACTAAACTGACTTCCCAATCACCTTTTAATACTGTATATTAATTTGTTGGGGGGAGGGAGATTCTCTTAATATTTTATTTTTTTTACTCAGCCATCATAAATTGTGAATTAAATCTCAGGAAAAGTGGAAGTGGAATAGGTCCAAGTTCCCCACAGCAGAAGCATGACAAACAACAGTGCAAATGCAAAGCACAGCAGGTAAAAAAATTCTGTTTGAGTTTGCTACAGTTAAGAACAGAATCACAGCACAGAAGCCAAAATGGACAGGGACTGGGGTCCTTGCTCAGTGCCAGTCACCTGGAGAGGAGAGGAGAGGACTACCTTGCTGGGACTCTGCAGAGCACCCCAGCTGTTGGCTTTGGATCAGAGGCTCAGCTTGAAGGTGAGGGAAAAGAGCTTTGTGAAATGAATATGGACGGTTATAAGATAAATAAATAATTAGGGGTTAGGGAGAACAGCAAAAGCAGCTGCAGAGGGCAGGAGGAAGTGGGGGCAGGAAAGAGGCTGCGTGCTGGCAAGCTCAGCCTCAGCAGGCCAAGGAAAGGCTGTGGATATGGAGCAGGACTCTTCCAGGAAAGCATTTCCTGTTGACTCAGGGGCTGCAATGAAACCAATATCAGTTGGGGAATGTGGATTTCTTGATACACTTCTGTGCTGGCAAAAGCACCACGATTATAGATGAAAAGGGCCTTTTTTTGAATTTCATGAGCAATAGGAGTGCTTCTCCTATCAGTACAAGCTGATTTGTGCAGAAGAATCTGGCTGAACCCACAAACCCAGTTTCAGTGTCCTCACAAACAATACACTTTTCTCACACACACCTGACCTAGGGCAGCACCAAGAGCAGGGTAGGAATTGTGGTCTCCTCTAATTTACCTTTTTCTGAGGGTGATTTCTTATATTGCTACTACATTCTTACATTACCTTAAAATCTACCTGGCTTTCCACTCTACCCCCCTCCTGCAGCTCTCTTACAATGACAGAAAAAGAGGATTCAAGCAAATGATAGAAGAAACCCCTGTAGATGTGTCTGGAGACTTACAGCTCTCCCAGCCAGAAACTAGAATGCTGCAGAGCTGTAAGCATGACACTACTGGGAAGATGAAACTCAAGAGCCTGCTGAAAAGGTGGAAGAAGTGGAAGAAGTTCTTGTCATCTGTGCCTTAAGTTAGTTATACCAGGTCCTATTCTACTTCTCTGGCTGTAAAATGGGAATAACAAAAAGTCTTTGCACACAGGAAAAAGAAGTTAATGCCTCATCTTAAACCATAATAAAAATGTGTGGTTTTTTTCTTTTTTTTAATAGTCCAGAAACATCCTACAGAAATATAAGTTCTGGACATACAGAGCACTCATCTTCCCTTAAGTAGTAGTTGCTGTTGAGCATCATCTTGCACAAACTCTGGTCGTTCACACTATGTGTGTCTTGCTTACACATGATGTTGAGGTGGGTAAGCACCAGGCTAACTGAACTGGAAGTGATGACCATCAGCCACAGAGGATCATGAAACTTTGGAGGTAGTGAGGGCGACAGGAGTGGAGGAGAAACCAAAAAGGGGAACATGGGATCCTCTACCAGAACCAGCCTGGTCAGCTGTGGAGAACTGCAGGCAAGAGAATAATAGGGAAGACAAACTTCACCCAAAGTAAAAGTTGGTGGATTAAAGTAGTAGGTTTCATTTGTCTGGGCAGATCCCAGGCACTTGATTCCTGGGAATAACCCTTAAAATTTAGCTTTCTAGTCTTCTAATCAGGCTTCATTGACCTCCAGTCTGTGAGACAATGGCCTTACTGAGAGCTAAGCATAGCCCAAGAGGTCTATTTTTAGCATGTAAAATATTCCAAAAAGGTGATAAAAAGGGTGTAAATTTGCAACTGGACCCCAGGGTAGAAGGTGTGTGGGGGTTTTGGCAGTGAAAAATGGCTTTCTCAGAGAAAGTGCTTCTTTTGGAGAACTTGTGGCGTCTTGGCAAAAGAATAATCCATTCCCTCATAAACTCAGTCACCACTCTGAGTGCCACTGGTGTGAATCAGTACTGCTTGCAGCCTCTGGCTCTCCTGACACTTCTGACTTCAGCTGAAAGGCAGGCCCGTGGCTTTTGAGAGAAAGATCTCTGCCAAATTTAAGAACTTCAGCCTTTGTCCAGGCGTTTATTACCAGGCATGAAAGGAGCAAACTGCCCTGTAAGTGATCTGAAGCAAACGCATCTGTCAGAGTTTGCCTTCACTCTCTGCCTGTCAGCTGCTGCCTTTGAAAGCAGTCAGGCTTGTGATGGGGTTTTTAACTGTGTTGGCTGGATCAGGAACAGTTTGTCAAGACGATCCTTTAACTGGCTCCATGGGAGCCTGTCTCCTGGGAGTGCTTGTCCTCGAGGATTCCCACAGGCAGGCATGCAGCCCTTGCATCGTGATGTCCAAGGAATTCAACCTTCATCTCTAAGCACAAGTCCTGACAGTCCAGGAGGCTGTAACAAAAACTGCAAAAAACCCCAGAGTTTTAGAGAAAACAGGCTATCAGCCACAACTCTGGCTGGTCTTGAAAGCCTCATTTCATACCCACATTTAATGTAGTATTTACTGACAAGAATTAAGGATAGGAAAACAGGTGTCAGGCTTAGCTCCTAAGGTGCTAAGTTAGGTGCCTAAATGACTTTGTGAATTCAGACAAATGTGGATATGACATAAGGCTCTCTTTAGCACGTTTTGGGAAATGACTGCCTCCTTTCTGGATACTTTATCCCTGAGTCCCTCCATGGAGAGGGAGAGACAGGGTGAGGCCCATCCTTCCCCTGCTATAAGCATTGCTGGAAACATCTCTGCTACTTCTGAACAAAGTGCTGTTGGTCACCACACGAGAGTGATCTACACCCCACGTAAAAAGATCTGACTTGTGTAACTGCCATGCACCTCACTCTGCTATAAGACAGGATTTTGAATGAAAAACACCCATTTGGATTTTTTTTGCACTTTAGGCTGGGCTGGGATGCTGAATTTAATGATGCTGCTTTGGCCTCTTCCTGTGATAAACCAGTCAGTTGGTTTGTTAATTGACCGATGTTTCATCTTAACATGGGTTTAACTTCAGAGTTAAATCTCCCAGGTAATTCAGCATCCAGCCATTCACCTTTGACTTACCACTCCAAAGATCAGCCATCAATTCAGACTTGTATGCACTGTGTTTTAGGATACAGGTACCAAGCAAGCCCTTCAGAGCCAGCATAAATCTTCGCCTTACTGAGGTATCCTGTTCTTAAGATACCTCACCCCAAATCTTTTAAACAAATGACTTTTCTTTGAACAGTCATCCTTCTATTATTTAAAGCAGATCTATTTGAGCAATTATGATTGCATAATGTAATTCTTTTTGTGAGACAATTAAAATCAAAACAATAGCCCTCCTGATGTTGGTGTTTTGTTTGTTTTATTTCTCTTCTATCCCCCTCAAAAAAAAAAAACAAAAAACAACACAAAAATAACCCCAAAACTAAACCAGATCAACACACTCTTGTAGTGTGACAAAAATCTTAGAGTTCCTCATAAAAGCATTTTTTTTAAATTTTCTTTGGTCCAGGTTTGACTTTCAGCCTTGCAGCCCAGGAGGACTCTACTTGCTGTGCCATGGAAAGGCAGTTCTACTTCACACATTCTTTGTAGATGATGTGTCAGTCTGTGGGAGCAAAAGTGAGAAGAAACATCAAGCCTCTTTGCTCTTGAGCTTGGGCTCTCACTTCACTTAAACTGCCCGACTCATGCAGAGCAGATCACTGTTTTCAGTGGTGCATTTAAAATGCTGCTGTAAACTGACTGTGACTCCTCTGAATTCTTTTATGTTCTGGTCACAGAATACGGATATGTGGGTCCCTATTGAGATGTGCATTATTTCTGTGTGGGGGACTGTATTTGCATGCTAATAATAGTCATGAAAAGTGCTGGCTGCCCCTGAAAAATTGGCCACTGTTTTATTCACATGAAGCAAACAAACAAACAAACAGCAACGGTTTTTTGGTCTGTTTTGCTAAAGATCTCAATCTTCACCAGGGAAGCTAAGCAACAAGCTAAATTCTCCCTTTGTGAGTCAATGAACTGCTGCAAATTGCAGTGGTGCTTTTCTCCAGGGACATCCACTCATCATGAAAGGGACAAGGCTCCTAAATGAGCACTGACCGTTTCACAGATGTTGGGTGGGGTTTCGAAGCCACAGTGGGAACTGGGCATCCAAATTCCCTACAGGTTAATGGCATCTGACTTACAGAGTTCCTTAGTCAGCTTTGAAAAACAGCTGCAATGTTTAAAAATATCCCTTTCCATCTGACTTCAATCAGTGGCCTAGAAGATACTATCAGTTTCATTGACTTTTGCTCACCAGACTCTCTGCAGAGGGATTGTGCAAGAAGCAGAAACGATAAACTCTGGAGACATTGCCTCCCATGCCTTGATAGCAGAATACATGAGGAATAACAACAAGAAGGAAAGAAGATCTCCTTAAAACAAGAACATAACAGCTTTTGTAAGGACTCAAAATCTATGCCATGAAACACAGCCTTCTCCACACCCATTCATACAGTGAGCCTACTAAAGTGTGAGTAGACTTGTTGAGAATCCTGACACAAAACTGTATTAATTTTCATTGATGGCACATGAGCCCTTAGCTGAAGTTCATTGAGTTTTAACCACTGCTGGAATCAAAGAGTCTTTCTCAGGCAGGTGGAGAACTAAGAGAGTTTTCCACATCATGAGATGAGAGCTGACATCATCATGGCCAAAGGCCACGCTAGAGGATTCACATCTGCAGGGGCAGGAACTAATGACCCCTCAGCTTTGGGCCAGATCAGCATCATATAAAAATATTAAAAATAGAAAAAGTTGAAAGCACTGACTATCACACTTCCTATTAACACAGTTCTCTCACACCTGAAACTTATATAAAATCCCTGCCAGGCAGTGTCTGTATTTCAGAAACCAAATAAGAACCATGTGGAGGATCTTTGGCTTTGTGATCATGTTTATTTTTTTAGCTTTGCATGGGGAGGGGAGATGATCCACAAATCTATAATTACTACTACACAAGCCACTGCTATAGACTGGAGCTGGAGCAATTTACAGAGAATATGAGCCTTTATATAATACAGAGCATTGGCTATGATGCTGCTATGGTGAAAGATTGAGACCTTCATTTTAGCCAAGAGAATTATATGATGTGGGTGCCTGCAATAGCAGGAAGAAAACTGTGATGTTCAAGCTCTATGTGTCAAGTACTTATGAAAACAATTAACGTTCCAGCATTGCCATTTAGTCAGCTGATTTCTTTCCAGCTCTGCATGGCAAAATCTTTCTAATACTCTACATTTTTTCTGTGTTGCCCAATATCTCCTGTGTAAAAGAATCACACAAAATGCTGTAGGTTAGATATTCAAGTATTAAAAGCAACACATACAGAAGGGCTGTCTTTCAAAAAGTTCAGATTAAATAACTTCATTGGCATTAACTTGGATTGTCTGTGTGTGTGCTCATAGGAAGTTTCAAAGAATGATTTTCTTTTAATAACTTATAGCCATTTCCAGAGGAGGGAGGGAAGCATGGCTCTAGTCATCATGCTTCTGTGCATTGCTTCACTACCAGGTCACTGCAGTCTTTGGTATTTCAGTTTAAAGCACAATGACCTAAATAGTCTGAGAATGTATTTTTCTTGCTAAGAATTATATGTGGGAGCAGACTTGGCCTCTCAGTATCACCAAGGCTAAAGTTTCCTGACCTCTCTGTCAGTCCACATGTATGCTTTTCTAATTAAATCCCCTGTTGGACTGGATATTCCTAACAGTGTGGTTCCCCAAAAGAAAGAGGAATAAAGTCAGGAGGGTGATGAGATGCACAACCAAAGCCTGAATCATATGTGCTGCTGCAAAAGTTATTTCATATTTCAAAAATGTTTGAGCTTAAGGACCCAGGGTGGAAGATGTGGGAAGACGAGGAAATGTGGGATTAGAGGAACACAAGGGATCATGAGACTGAATTTATCTGCATCAAAGTGTACCTTGACAGAAGCAAGTTAAACGAGGTATGGAGAGTGAGTAGGACAAGCAGAAGGGGAGAAGACGGTGCAGAGAACTGGGGAAGAGTATTTTCATGCTTTTTAAAAGGAGGAAACAAAGAGTGGGCTATAGAAAAGAGGCTTCTAGGAAATCTGGAGAGAGACAGAATGGTCTGAAGAGCTGCATCCAGTGTAATCCAGTGGGTTTAGGGCAGTCAGTAATGTATGAAATAAAGATGTTTTACAAAAATTTCATACTTCAAAAGTGTCTTTTACCAAACTGACAGTCAAGCTGAATACCTCAGGAGGGGTGACCTAAAAGCCCAGTCAGACCTGCCTATCTACCAAGCCAACCAGATGGCCAAGACTGTAATTAGGAGGGAACAAGGCTAAGCTGCTGCATTCGTAGCTCAAAATTAAAACCTTTTCTCAAATTCCAGAGGTATCTCTGGGCTCAAGGTGGAGCTGAATAGGGGGTGCGGAAAGATTATATATTTGGCTTTCTTTAACATGAGTCAATATAGAATAGTTTTTAATCTGTCCTTTGTTTACCAGTTCCATGGGCAGCAGATTAATAGTGGAGTTGCTGTGTGCAACAATTAGCTCTCAAATATATTTACTTTTTTGTATTTTCTGCTTAACGATGTTGTGATGCAGAAGACAGTAAGTTCACAGTAGTATGAAAGGAACCCTGATGAACTGAGCATTTCCTCTTGGAGTTTTTGGAGGTTTTTTTTTTTTCATTTGATGGTTTAGAAGCCAATTGAGATTAATTACTTTTTAGGAATAACTCTGCCAAAGTTTGTATACAGGGCAGGGCAAAAAATTTTTCCTTTTCCTTTTTTATTTGTAAATATTCACCCATAAAATATAATAATATTCATTAAAAACTTGTTTATAGTTTACTAGAATTTAAGCCGTTAAGGTACATATTTAACATTCCAGTGATTGTGCAATAGCCTTTTGATGTCTCTTTAGCAAACCATATGGGATATTTCGGGTTGATTGGTCAAAACTGTTACTCTCATCGCCCAGTTTTCCCCAGAGTGATTGCTTATAATAATACAGCCTGGCAAATGGCTATAGTAAGCCAATTCTCCACAAACAGCAGCCCATTTTAACATCAGTATTTCACAGGGATTTGGCTGATGTTCTGGAGAATCTGATTTTTTTTTTTTTTTTTTAAGAGTACACTGCAAAAACAAAGAATGTTGGCTGGGAGAAAACAACTCAGTGTCAGGATTGCAAGGTAGGAGGACCAGTATAGAGGACAAAGTGACCTAAAATACTTTTAGATTAGTTAAAAAGCATTTGTTTAATGGATGAAGTAGAACTTTTGACATTTATAGAGATTCTATCTATATGTATGTATATATACATATATATAAAATAATGAAGATTGACAGGACTATTAGGGTCAAGCCAAGAAGGACTAGGATGCTTCCATTGTGGAAATTATGTGGCTGGAAATATGCACATGACTCCATGTGTGGAGACAGGTAAAATCATATCTAAAATAAAATGTTTTCTCAGGGTGAATTAAGTTTTAAATAGAATCTATTAGACATAGGTTTCAAGGAACTGTCTCAAAAGAGGGAAAAGTAAATCCAGTTTTGGCCAAGGAATCACAACTGCTGTATCTATAGTTACTGCAAAGAAAGCATCCTCTGTTGAGATTCATGTTTAAGACCTGGGCTTTTTAAAAAGTTCTTAAATATTTTCATTTTTTTCCATTACCAGTTAGCTAGTTTAAGTAAAGTTAATGATGGAAAATACAGATTGAGTTCTCCATCTTTACTATTTTATTTTTAGTCAGTTAACAAGATTCTTGATTCTTTCTACTTTTATTGAACAGGATGTAAGTATAAGAACTCTGAGTGTTACACAGTTTTTCTTCTATCTTGGTAAAATCTTTAGAAACCTGGATACATGGAAGACAGCAGTAACTGCTCATGCACTGGCAAAGGTCCCAAGAAGCAAACAAAACCTTGTGAGTTGTTTTAATAATTATTTCAGCACTGCAAAGCAATTCGTGTCCTACTGAAATCAATGGAAATTTTGCTGTTAGTTTCAAGGCAACATTGATTTTACTTTTTGTGAAGTATCATAAAAGTGTGTGTGATATACTGGCAGTTGAGGATTATCTGTTGCCAATGAATTAACAACCTAATCCAAAATACTTTAAGAGCCATTACAGGTATCCTGTGATTTTCCTTACACTTCCAAAACTATGCTGTATCTCACCTTCTCCTTGCAAAAGATAAATGTTCCATGGACAACATATTGTAAACTTTAATTAACATAATCTTTCTATTATCTCTGCTGTGTGTTCTGCCTTAACCAAACAGTCTTATACATAATTTCACAGGGGATCATGACGTGAATATTACATGTGCATGTGCCTGACTTCATGTGAACACACTCAGCGCGTGTTCACACAACACACATATTTTTGCTTCCCTTCTTATATTGTTCTCCCTTCCCATTTTGAAGTGTTTTAGTTTTCTCCAGAATGCCAAACCAGTCTCCCACTCCTATCAGCAGCTTGTGATAGGCTGAGTAACAAAAAGGGACAAGACAGATATAACATCTAACAAATTTGAGCCTCATCAACCCAGGGACTTCTGAGTTTTAATGTATGTCTTTTTCTGGCTGGTGGTATTACCACATGTTGGCATTTGTGTAGTTGCAAAAAATAAAGGCCAAGCATATTTGTTTTGTTTTTGCAATTTTTATTGATACTTCATTTTTTCAAATTACAGTTTCTTTTGACCTTAAACAATAGCTGTAGTGCTTATTTTGTGCCATATTCACCAATTTTCTCAAAAAACTACTTCATTGAGAGGTCTACTTTACTTGTTCAGAAAGTTAACTAAAGGAAGCAGCTCGTTCATCTGGTGTGAGATGTTTGTGTGGATGTATAACGTGTGATAAACCCATCTGATAGCACTGTGATTTCCTATCTGCTGTAAGACACCCTGTCTCCCAGGGGCTGGCTCTCCAGGGAGGTAAGTCCTTCACTGGGAGCTTCACTAGGGCTGTTTTCACCAGATGAGTCTCCATCACTTGTACTTCCTGAAAAGACAATATAATTGAGGTTAAAAGAGATGTCATATCTTTGATGCAGCAAGCTGTGACGTACACACTTGGTCAATGACACTTAAAATACTTTTATGTAGCTATAAATGTTCAGGAAGATATTTTTCTCAGTTTGCAGTCCATTTGCAAAATTTAATTGCAGATCAACTGACGGTATTTAAGTATTGTGCCTCCAGCATGCTTTAAATAACTGCCATTGGAATTCACAATAGTTTGCTCTTATAGTTTGCTCTCCAATCATGCAAGCCTTTTTTTTTTTTTTTTTTTTGTATTATCTCCTGATACTTTCCTACCAGGCAAGAATTGTAGAGAACATTAATTTTTTTGTCTGTCTGGAATACATAAGGCCCCAAAGACCCCACCTCTGATCCGTGTCTTCTTCATTATCCTTTTCTTTCTATGGTTTTAGTCTTCTACCCTATTTCAATAATTCATTTGCCTCAGCACCACCAAACCATGTCAAGGAGGTGTACTGAGGGTGTTTATTTATTGTCTCCTAGAGAGAGTGTTCTCATAGCTGCACAGATATCCCCCATATTAAAGGAATCTGTTTTCTAGCTGAGATTTCCAAAGGGAGGTGTGAATAGAAAAGAGATTAATTCTAACCACAACATTCCTGATTCAGCTTTGATTCAAGTCTGAACTACGAAAAATGTTGCTTTTTTTGGACTCTCGTGTGGCTACCCTTGGTGTCCCAGAGCTCATGGAGAGCTCTCATACAGCTTTTGTACCTGTTTTCTACAGATGGGGTCCAGTCTGGCTAACCTGGACATGTAAAATATGTCCAAATGTCTAAATGTAGGCACAAGAGTTGGGCAGACAAGACTCAACTTCGAGACACTAAAGGTATCTCTTTCTCTCCATTTTCAACACTGCTTAAAGAGGCACTTCTTTTAGGAGAACAGGTTCTGTTTAGATACAGTTTAGATGAGTAAGAGATGAAGACTGGATGTCCACCTGTTTGGGATGCAGTGAGAGGCCCCTTACAAAGGCACTCAGTGTTAGGCAGCACAGTCCACCACACTGTGCAAGGCAAATTTTAACATTCAGACATCTGTGTGAATATGCATAAACATTCTGGAGCTCCTGTTTTTAACTGAATTTCAAGTTGTTAACACATTCTCTGGAAAAAGCCATCCACAGCTTATTTTTTCCACAATGGCCACTCTTCTTGTTTATCGTTTTGATGTTTCCCATGGAAACCGTCATAATTCAAAATATAACACATGTCTTTGAAATGCGACCATGGGAACTCCATTTACTAAATCCAAACCTTTTCAAGCATCATCAGTTTCATAAGTCCCCAGGTAAACTGCTCCCCAAAATGCCAACTTTACGAACTGGTCTCAAACAAAACTTCAAGAGATTTATAGTTCATCTGCAATGAAACAGATTCAAACTCCCTTCCATAATTTGTAAAGGCACTGCCAGCAAACACCATGATGAATCATTGCATTTATGACATGAATTTTGTTAAATTATCTCCAATTACATCTATATACATTCCATTTACGTGCCAGGAACAAATTATACATTCCATCAGTAAATATTGTGGTCTGATCACAAAATGAAACACCTACTTCAACTTGGACAGTATTTTACTGAATGGAAAGAAAATTACAGGTAATAGTTAAACTAGTTATATACACAACAGCTTCTAGATCTAGCAGTGAATAATTTAAAGACATGTAAGATCCTAAATATGAGAGGTTTTTATCCCAGAAATTGCAATTTATGAGTTTAGCATAAACCACAGCAAGGAATACCTCGGTTTTCTGTTGGACTGAGCTTTGAGCTTTCAGTTACCCTTAATTTGACATTAAGTCAAGACATTTCACCGGGCTCTATATAAAGGATCAAGGAAGATTTTTGAAAAGCTAGTTTCAGTATATTTTATGATCACTGGCTTGTCTAGTTCTTCTCCATTTTACTGAAATAAGTTGGGGTTTTTTGCGTCCTGATCACAGATGCTACGAAGCTGAAAAAAACTGATTTCAAGGAAAAGGTGTAGACAAAACAAAATTCATCACAACAGGTTGAGATTGCATCAGACTACATTCTGTACATCTCTGCATTTAATGTGAAAACTGGATTGTTGTTGCTGACGCACTTGTAAATTCCATCTGTTTGGCAGAAGGCCACAGACTGCAATCCATAATAATCCAAGCACACTATCACAGACAATTCTATTTACTGAAAGGTGGGAAAGACTGGATCTCAGAGTAGCTGACTGACAGCCTGACAGCACTCCAGGAACTGAGGCGGGAGCAGTCAGGTAACGACAGAGGTGTAGTGCTTCTGTTCTGAAGGAAGGTACAGCAAATAACCTTGGGTGCAAAGGAGACACATCAACAAAGTAGCAACATGATGCTTAGGGATGCAATTCTTGCAGAACCCAATTCTGGGGAGCAATTCAAGTGATGAACTTGTAGTGATGGACTGACACATTTCAGCACAACATCTTCTCAAAAAGAAATTTAGGGTGTTCAGCCATCAGCATCCGAATTTTATACTGTCTTTCTGGGTGAACTGATGAACATTATGAATCTTTTTTCCAAGGAGGTGGCCTCAGATTGTTGTCAAGAGATGCACAGCAAGAGACTCTATAAGATACCATCCCAGGCTGAGGTCTGGAACAGAAATGGGTTTGATGTGATGCCTATTAAAATTGTATGAGAAGTTTCAGTATTCCAAGGCAAGATAAGATTGAAGATGACTATCAAGGCAAGGCAAAAAGCCAACACTGCTATGAGATGGAATTTAGCAGGAGTCAGCTGTGTAACTGCATTGCCATGGCGCTGGGGCCAAGCAAACACTGGCTTAAAGAGCCGGCCGGGTGTTCTCAGTTCTGCTTGAAGAATAACATGTTGACATGTACTTTTTAAACCTTTCCTTGACAATCTATACTCCATAAATTTCACACTTTATGGCTTGTTTTCAAAAGTTTTACTCAACTTCGTGAACTATTTCAGTGTGTTTTTCTCTCCCTCTCTCTATTTTTTTGTTTAACGTTCCAGTATTTGGCTTTGGCCACTGACAAGGATAGGATATTGAGTTAGACAGATCATTGGACTAAGTCATACACGAATGTTGTGTTCTTATGCCAGTTTGGATGGTTTTAAACCTTCTCTATGCCAAAACTAATCTGTCCTGGTAGATATTTTTCCACCTTTCGGGGGGCTTTCTAAAAGTGCTGGGAATAGCCTCTGTCCGTGGTGCTTGGTTAACAGTTGTGACTTCAGCTCAGTCTGGCATTACACAGACATAATGCTGTGAGGTAAAGTCCCAAAAGATCTAGAAGTTATAGCCAGGACTGTTTAAACATCAGAATCAAGCTTTGAAAATTAGCAGTGTCTCAACCACCAGAAAGCCATTGGAGAGATCAAAATATCCCCTCAGAACTTGAAAGACACTGAGAGATATCAGGAAACTGATGAAAAGGCTTTCTGCAAAATCTTGAGTCCACTTTGGAGGAAAGACCATGAGTG
The DNA here is from genome assembly GCF_003031625.1 of Empidonax traillii. Lineage (NCBI taxonomy): Eukaryota > Metazoa > Chordata > Aves > Passeriformes > Tyrannidae > Empidonax > Empidonax traillii. Next base: position 126,253 of record NW_020955974.1, on the reverse strand, counting down.
AAGATTGAAGTTGTCTCTTCAATAAGAGAAGTGATGCCTTGTGTTTGCATCAGAATCACCAAATTAATAATTCTGAGACATTATAGTTCTGTGTTACATGAACATCAGCCTCAGCCCATTTGAAGTCTTCTGCCAGCCACAGATACCCTGGGTAGTTTTGTGTCTTGGAAAGTACATTTTGTTCCCAGAATTGCAACGGCCCCCAAAAGCAGAGAGGGCCTGAAGATGAAAACTTAGGACATAAAAAACACTTGCAAACTTGCAGGCCTCCAAGAACAATTCAAAACATCTCTGCCTGCCAAAAAGGGATGGTTTTGTTTACTTTCCTCAAGGCTATCCAAATTTATTTACAAGATACACAGACATGAAGGGGACTTTATTTACTAGAATAAATTCAGGACAGGCAGCAGATTGAAATCTCTGCAGAGTTGGTTTTACTGTCCTAAGCAGTAAGAAAAAAGTGGAAGGACTCTCATAGCTGCATTGAAATTTACGGTGACAAAGGAGAAATACAAGGGGCATAATCAGCATAACTATAAAAAGAAAAGTCAGAAAAAATTATTTATGGTGAATTCAAAGCTTACAGGGACCATAATGACATATAACTAAAGACTCAGGTACAGCTTTAGAGTGGATAGATGTCATTGTGCTCCTCCTAAACCATGGGAATCTCAGCATTCTCATATTAGGTGTTTCCAGTAGACAAAACAGGCCTGTATACCCAGCCTTCCAATTTAGGCAAAGTCTATATTATAACTGCAAATAGAGAGCAAACTATTAGAAGATATAGCTTTTTTATATCATCACAGCAGGAAGATTTCTCTAGCTCTAACTCCAGGGCAATTAAACTTTATTACACACTATCTGCTACAAAATAAATTTGTTTACTGTTGCATCCTTTCACTCTCAGGACAGTCTTAACTGTATGCCCCAGACAATGAAAAATGTTTAATTTATGAAAAGTGTTCTTCCACAGTGATATAACAGAGTTACAGTCAGAGGAAAACATTGGACAGAAAATTTAGGTTTTATTTAATGTCACAAAATGCTTTTCTCACCTGTGGATGCTTTCAGCCTTCTGATATAATCAGACCAAAAGGAACAGTTTGCTTTTTTCAATCCTTTAAGAGTTGGTAAAGAAACAGTGAACTCCTTGTAGTTATCACCATCATCACTTGACAGATACATAGGCCAGAGTGGCATCACCCCCAACATCCTCCTGGAGAAGCTATGAAGGTAGTTTGGATTTCTAAGGGAGCAGAAGAAATGATCATTAGAAAACAATGACATGAACAGTAAAGTGAGAAGAAGATTGGGTAGGTCAGGGAAATGTGTATCCAGTCCCTCTGACCAGGAGAGCTCAAATTCAGTCCAGATTGGTGAATCATTCAGGGTAACTTGTTAGTCTGGTTAACTTCCTAAGGAACAGGTACACAAAACCTGTACAGACAAAGGTTTATGAACATCCTCAACAGCCCTCAATCCCAACCTCAAGCCAAGATATTGTAAAAAGCACATAAAGTCACCCTTCCCCCTTTTCCCACTATTCTAGAGATACTCCTCATTCTCGAGCTTGGCCACAGTAAAGCTGTAGGCTTACAAATTGTTAGAGCAAATGGAGGCTGTTTGAGAGAGGGCAGGATCTGCACTAACTACACTCCCTCTATTCTTCACCCCCTCCCCAACCACAGCACCCTAAAATATCACACACTTACCCAGAGTTTACAAAATTGGAGATATACTGCATAATTTGCAAGGAAAGGCCCTTTTCTTCCAGAGTAAATTGCTGTTCATACTTCGGGTAGAATGGTAGACCAAATGCATACTGAACATCCAGCAAGAGCTCCTGACCCGAGCTAAAGTAAATATTTATGGAAAGATTATTAAAACCATCATTTATTTATTTGGGTAAGAAAGGGATATAATTTAATTCAGGGAATAAAGCAAAATGGTAAATAATTAATGACTATTAATTAGAGTGTGGAGAGCTGTGGGATTTTTCAAATCAAAACATAAAAGAAGAGCAAGCAATAACACAGAGAATTTACCATTAGGTTAATGCAGGGTCTTTAACATTTGTTACAAGAGGAAATTGTGGAAATTGTATCAGGGCACATTTTCTAAATTAAAGAGAAAGTGATAGAGGGAGAAAGTCACTTGGCTATTCCTTAAATGCCTCTTAAGTTACAGACAGACTTTCACTAAATTCAGAAAGTGGAAGCAAGTGGTGACATGGATTCTGGCAGCCACAACGGAAGGTTAATTATGGTTTATTTCACAGTCTTGGAATAAAATCCTGGCCCTTCTTAGCAGCAATTGGATTTTTTCCATTGACTTCACTGTGGCCAGGATTCTGACCCAAATCTTTGGATAAGATGTAATAGGAGATGTTTATGAAGATTTTTCTTAGACATAGTTTTAATCTAATTTCTCTGCTGGCTGGGTGGTTTTGACTCATACACTCTGTTCTCCCTTAGTTTTATATGGCAGTCGAGTCAAAACAGCTTGAGATAATCACCTAGATCAGATTTAAGAAAGAACAATTCTTGAGTAATTCCATGTAATAATTAACACATATTATAAGGAATATTTCAACAATTCACAGATAAAACTGGCCAGGTAAGACCACAACACTTGCATGACTTGTTAGTAAAGGTCACACACCTCAACACCTTCCAGTGCTACAGAAAAACAGTGGCCAACCTCTACTAATAAAATTATAACTAAACTATGCTCAACACGTAGCTTTGAACCACATCTCAGAAGGATTTCTGTTCTGGTCCTATTGAGTTTTGCATATCTCACATTTAGACAAAGGTCTTATTGACTTGGTTTAGCGCTGCATGAAGGCAGACAGCATCAGGGGACCTGGGAGAAAGAGCAGATGTCTGTGAGGCAAGAACAAACAAATCCCAGATCCACTCAGCAAGATTTGATCTGCATTGGCTGCAGTGGCTGCTGTCAAAAGGTGTCACAACTGAAACTATTTTATCTTTGGGCATGAAATGCAGCAGCATTGACATGACCCTGATACTGCCTCCAAAAGAACAAGGAGTATAGTTCAAACCATTATGGACAGGTGGGATGAAAGCAAGATGACTCTTTTACATTTTATGAGTGGTGGCACCAAAACCTCTATTTTGAAAAACAAACACACAGCCCTCTAAATGAAATACATCTTTAGTTGTGTTTTCCTTAGTCTTATCATAATACCTCAGTAATACTTTGCATCTGGAAAGTGAATTATTCACAGATTATTCACCAAAAAAATGTAGAGCTGAAACGAGATTAAAGCATATTTTTCTTCCCCAAATGTTTATAGAAGGATTAAGCAAGATCATAGTTTAATAATTTTGCCTAAAAAATAATTTGCTTGGCCCACTATACAACAGCAATTTCTAGTGTCAGTATTCCAGCAAAGGTACGATATACTTAAAGGAGCAATTTTCTTTTCAATCAAGAGTCACTTTTGATTAGATTACAGGACATGAAATTAGTTGAGGTGCAATGAAGAGATGAGTGTATCCATTTTGGGAAGGCATAGCAGAGATGAACTTAGCTGTGAAGCTAAAACAAGTGAGCTGGGACTGAGGTTTTTCCCCAAACGAGACTGTGTTCTCAGTCCTCACATTTCTAGAGGTGAAAACTGCCGAATTTCAGTCTGGGCTGTGACCTTAGCAGTCTCTTAAATACTTAACTTTTTAGGTTTGAAATTATTTGTACGACTCTATTGGGTTTGATATAGAGACACAAAGTGGTACAAAACGCTATAATTTCATGGGCTGCTTTCAATATTTCTGGTTGATGAGAAAGAAAACATGAGGATGGGAAAAAATCCCTAAGGTTAAGAGGGGAAAGAGGCACATAAATAAATGCACAGAACAGCAGGAAAGACAACTGGGAAACATACCGATATAGCTAGATGGGAAATATCAGGGGAATATTTATGTCTCCTCCCTCAAACTCTGATCATTGAATCACAGAATCAAAGAATGATAGAATGGGTTGGAAGGGACCAGAGGGGAGTGCAAAATAGCCAGAAATATCCAAACAAGGACTTTGGAGTCTTGTAGAAGCTCTGAGCATACTCAAGGTAGCACCAGGTAGAAACACTGTTTTGACTGGAAGAAAAGTGGAGTGAGAGAAGGAGAGGAGTGACAAGTAAACATTTACTACTCAGGTATTATACAGGTGCTCAACAGCAGAAATTCTAAATGGGGGAAACAAAGGCCCCACAACCAATGCACTTCAGAGCACAGTTTGATATAAGGGAGGACAGCAAGAGATAAGGGCAAAGAGTTTTTTTAAAGAATTTTGAAGGGAGCCAAACTAATAGCAACTAACTTCCTCTACAGAAGTCCCTTTTCAAAGAACAGATCTTTTATTTTACTAACAGCAGCTAATGCAATTATGTGTAAGGATGAAATCTTGGATTTATTGATTACACATGACTGTTACTAGGAGCCAGATCTTACCACTCTGTTCACACTAAAATGAGCTCCCTGTGGGGAATTTTCAGTTCCCCTCAGAAGGAGGTGCTACTGGAGTTCAGTTATCCAGTTTACAGAAAACTAGGTGGCAAAATCTGAAACTTGGTGACATTCATAACCAACAATTATGAACATTCAGCAGACCCTGAAACATCATTTGCTGGAAATTTTCATTATCCAGTGCCAAGCCCTTCAACTGGAAAGGTATAGGTTCTGAGAAATTTTTCCTTGAACCTGAGATGGAGTTTCCACATAAATGTTTCCAAGTAAGAAAGACAGAAGGGAATTACTTAGCCATTCAGATACTCCACTGCTCTCTTTGAAGAACTGTGGCTACTTTCACATACAAAGGACAGCTTCAATGGGGAAGAGTAAAAGATGAGTAAATCAGAATTTAGAACAAAAATACCCAGTTAATGGCTGACTTGGTTTAAATTCTTGTTCCAAATCAAAGACAACATAGATGTAAACCCTTTCATCCAACAGCTGAAGTTAGCATCTTAAATATAGGCTTTTGGAAGAGAAACCAAAACCAAAACCAAAAACAAAACAAACAAAAAAAAACCACACACAAAAAAATAAAAAACACACAAAAACAAAACCAAAAACAAACAAACAAAAAAGAAAACAAAACAAAGCAACAACAACGAAACCACCCCCCCAAAAAAAAAGCCCCAACCAAGCCCCTCAACTCAGAACTGCTCAAAAATTTTGTTTGCCAGATGGAATTGCCATTCCTGGCTATCCATAGTCATGGCAGTCAGAACAGAAGAACATGATCTGGCAGACCACCATGCTATTCTGTGTTAGGACTGAACACACAATTTGGAACGGGGGCTGCAGGGACCTCATAGTGTGTTCTGTGGTAAATTAGGACATATATCTCATTTTGAACTTTGTCCTTGCTCTAAGTCTGGCTAATTAGTTCATACTGGAAGCTCATTTTGATGATTAATGACTGACTCTGGCCTAATATTTCTCTTTTTTTTTCCTTTCAGTTAAAAATAGTCCTTAATCTCCTTTTCAACTAATTTCAACTAATCCCAAAGCCTTTTGAGTCATAGCTTCTATTCTTAGTTGCCTTAATGTAGTTTTTGTTTTTTTTTTAAAACTCCACACACATGTAGAAGCCAACGTAAATTATCTCAAAATTCAAATGATATCCTATACGATACAAAAACACCAAACTTCCCACTGCTATTCAGTCATTTAAATTTTAAAATAACAAGACAAACATAACAAGCTAAAGTTCAGCCAGAGTTACCAGTGATCATCTGAGAAATTGAGAAGAAATATTGTACTCAAACTCAAGTAAGTCACTGAACCGAGTAGATATTGGCAATCTGGGGCAGACTGGTGAGGTAAGAAAACCATTTAACCTTTAATGTAAACCTCTATGAGAATAATTGCTCATTCTAACAGTTCTGTGAAAGATTTAGTGTTAGAGATGGGACCTCGGCTTTGAGTTCCTAGTATTGCAATCAAGGCCCCATTAGTGAGAGCAGACCTATCATCAGAAAAGCCAAAAAAAGACCTCTCCGCTGTCACTTGGCTTTGGTGAGAAGAGGTTATTTACATGCTGATGGAGTTGAACAGCAGAGGTGAAACCCAGACTCATAGAGTCGGTGATAAATCTCCTGCTGATTTGAGCTGAAATAGGATTTCATAAAAACCTTGTCCCTGGAGAAGAGGATATCATTTATATATAATGTTCCACTGCCTTCATGCTCTTGTGGCCCCAATCTGTGTTTATTTTTCATAAATGGATTTTAAATTATTTTTTTGCAAGAATTATTGGAAACATTTAATGTGCTTTTTGCGCCCATCTGCATTATCTTCATATTAATACCAGCAGATTTTCAGAGTATGTTTGCAGATCTAGTATCCCAAGCTGTGGACAGGCACCATTTCATCCATGTCATGGCAGAGGGGCAGCTTACCAACACTGCACTTTGGCTGAAATGAAGTGTTCATTTTGCTGCTAAGCAAAAATAATTTAAAAAAATTACATATAGCCACATATCTTATAAAAGGAAATGGTATCTGACTGCAGGGAGAAAAAAATAATCAAAGGATAGCTGGATATTTATAGAAATTTAATGGGCCAACGTAAGGCCTGGTGTGACCTCTGCAGTTCTAGAGATGCATTTGGCTCACTGTGTCTCCTCTCATTACAAACTCCTGCCAAACAAATGGGGTAAAGGATGTGAAAAACAGATGAACATTCTTTTCTTTCTTCTTTTCAGGAAAATCAGGACGTATGGAAAAACTTAACTCCTAAAAGGATTTAATTGCCAAGTTTATCCACATTTGTACCAAAAGAGCCCTATAGATACATGTGACTTGCAATAGTATCCTGGAGTTTGCTGTGTCTTTTCCACTTGAATTACTCCCAAAACACACAATGTTCCACTTTGCATTATAGCCCTGCCAATTGAAGAAAATAAAACTGAAGTAGCAGATAGTAAATTCAAGAACCTGAAAGCTCACATTAATTGAAAAAAAAAAAAAATCGGAGATTTTAAGGCAGAAAGAAAGCATTTTTATCAACTTGTCAGAACTCCTAGAAATCACAAATTACACAATTCTGTCAGGGAATTATTGTATTTAAAATCTAGAAATAAGTATGTTGACACTTGAGTGCACTTTTGGGAGACAGAAATTTATGCATTTGTTCATTATGGCTATTCCTGAGCTGAGTGAATGGATGAATTTCCTAAAAAAGGTGATGTGTCCATTGGAAGACCCCAGAGTCCCAAAGACTACATGGTGCTCTACAAATATGGACTTTGTGCTTATTTTCTAGATTACATCTTATGGGAACAGCCTGTCCCAGTGCAGCACATGCAGTTTCAAAAGTTGTTTTGTACTTTTCTGAATATTTTAGCTGAATTTTTGTTTCATTTAAAGCTGATTTCTGCCTTTTCTGGGCTTGGTAATTTGCCTTTGCATATTTATGACTAATTTCCAAGATCTGAATGCTAAAGGCCTCTAAACCACTTAATGGGAAAGAAAAGCCAAATTGTTCTGATCTCAATCCTTTAGAAACAAAGAAACTGTCTCAAGACTTGAGAACAGTGTGATGTGGTTGTATCAGTGGGACAGTTTTCATATAGCTGTAGCTGGGCATAATGCAATGGATAAGGCCAAAGGAATGAGGGGCACTTTCAATAAGAAGAGCAAAGCAACAGCTTTTAGGAGATGATGGGGAGTAGAGCTCTACAGAGCACAACAAGCTGCTGTTGCAGCAAGTGGATGGAGCTGCCTAAGGCAATTGAAGTGCTTGCCCAGCTGTGGAGGCAATGTGCTTGTCATCACCTCACTGCTAATTTATTTGCCCTCTGTTTTTAGATGAGTTCCTTTGAAGCCCAGAGACATAAAGACATAAATTTCTGTCTGCCTACACAGCACCCAGTTCACACTGTGGACCCCAGGCTATGGGGTGTTGGTACCCATGGCCTAACAGCTACAGTCAGGAGGAGAACACAAAGTGGGCAGGTGGTGGATGGATTAAAGGGCAGGGATATAAGTGTCATGAAATCAAAAGAGTAGAAAAATCTCCTTTAATGAAAGGGATATTAATAGCCAGAACTACCACAGCATACAGAATAAATAGAAACCTAAAATACTTCCCACAGTTGAGTGGGTTTATACACAAACATTTTTGTTTTGGTTTGGTTTTTTATCAGTCAGGAGTTTTCTCCTTCAGTTAAAGGAATCATAAGAAGTGTCACCAGCCAACTATGTGAGCATTGGCATGGAGCAGCCTTTCAACAGCTCACATCAACATACACAAGAGTGCACAGACAGGAGGTAAAGACAGGCCCAACTAAAATGACTCAAAAGAGACAGCAGATCATTAATCTTGGATGAATCTGCCCCATACTCAACAATTAAGAAAAGCTGTTGTGACAATTATTTATGGTCATGTTAATGACTGTAAGCTATAGCCTCATTAATTCTCAGTTTAGACTGTTACAATGACAATAATGACGCTTTGCCACCCTGCTGCAGCTGACGATCTGCCCCTCTCAGTTGGCAGGGCACTGATTTTTATGCACTGTCTTTTAAGACAGAACATTTGGCACCACAGTGTGAATTGGAAACTGTGCTGGCATAGCAAGCAGTGCTCCTTCACATAATATTTAAAAATCACCCAGAAACATCTTGAAGGGTTAACGAGACAAATCGTTGTACAGTTAATAATATTATCCTTGTCAAAACATACTTCTCCTATCACACATTTCTTCACTGTAACTAAAGCTATACCCCAGCCCTCCCCACTAATCCCAGGCACTGCTGAGCAGCCACATTCCTCCCGCATTGTTTAGAATAAATGTTTACTCCAAGGCCTAAGTGTTCTCAGAAAGAGAGTGAGAAAATGGCAGCTGGGTTATGTATATATTTTTACCACAGATTATTAATGTGGGAGTTGGCTCCTTATTCAAATGGGAACTGAAGACTAAAGCAGACATGGTGTCATGCCAAGCTTGGGAGAATGCTACCACGTGGAAGGAGATATTATTCTGCTCTCTGCAAGATCCATTCATCTATACAAAAACTGTCAGTTCATGGTTTTATGTGATTTTCCACATATGTCATAGACATCAGTTTAGAGCAGGGTCTTTAACCCTACCCCTGTATCTCTGCATGCTTGAATGTGGGTTTATGTATACATTTTAGAAACATCCAGTTGTGAGACAAACTGGCTTATTGACTTTTACTGGGAAAAAATCCTCCCTGTTTAATAACTTTTTGTCTACTTTGCATCATTTCAGTTGGGTCTGTCTTTACTGGCTGACTTCTCCCTCCCTCTTGTTTATCTTGCTGTGAGTCATTAAGGGACTGTTCCTTGTGAAACAAAAGGAAATACCAGCACTTTTTCATCCCTGCATTTTAACTCCCTGTTCTGTTATACATTTTGGGAGACACACATAAAGCAGGAGAGAGGTGACAAAGTAGAAATGGAAGAATGTGTTGCTATATGGTGCCTTACCTTAATTAGTGAATGGCTATTTCCCCAGCCGGAATATTTTACCTATGAGTAAATAGTTTTCCAATGTTGCAGTTATCTGAATATTATTTTGATGTACTCTTTCCAATACCCCTATGAGGTAGCTATTAGAAGTTATGATGGAGAACATTTAATTATATCATCTTCTTTTATGATAAGGATAGAAAACACAAAGAGGGAAACACAAAGAGGGAAAGGTCCATATCCTGCGTAAACTGGATTCTTAGGAACAATTTAGTCACCAAATGACAAAAAGCCTCATTATTTTATCTTTTATGTTACCCTGTGGACATAATACTGTAAAAATTCCCATTTTCACAAGTGGAGGTCTGTATCTCAGCAAACCCTGATGCAGTCCAATATCAAAATGGCTGAGAAATTATTTTTCTCTCAAAAGCCTGAGTGATCAGGAATATCTAATGACGTGTTCCTTCAGGTACAATGCACTGAAGGTATCTGATCCAGTATGTGTGCTCAAAGAATATCCTGCCCATGATTACTGTGTGCAAATCATACTTCGGTTATTGCATTCATTAACACAAGGAAATGGCTATAACAGAGCTCTTCTAGGCAAGGTTATGGAGCAGATCATCCTGAGTGCAATCACACAACACCTACAGGATGAACAAAGGATCGGACCCAGCCAGGATGGGTTTAGGAAGGGCAGATCCTGTTTGACCAACCTGATCTCCTTTTATGATCAGGTGACCCACCTGGTGGATGAGGGGAAGGCTGTGGATGTGTCTACCTGGACTTCAGCAAAGCCTTTGACACCATCTCCCAAAGCATTCTCCTGGAAAAGCTGGCAGCCCATGGCTTGGACAGGGGCACTCTGTGCTGGGTCAGGAAGTGGCTGGAGGGCCGGGCCCAGAGAGTGCTGGTGAACGGGGCTGCATCCAGCTGGCGGCCGGTCACCAGTGGTGTTCCCCAGGGATCAGTGCTGGGCCCAGTCCTGTTTAACATCTTTATCGATGATTTAGATGAGGGGATTGAGTCCATCATCAGCAAATTTGCAGATGACACCAAGTTGGGAGGGAGTGTCGACCTGCCGGAAGGCAGGAGGGCTCTGCAGAGGGATCTGGATAGACTGGAGAGATGGGCTGACTCCAATGGGATGAAGTTCAACAAGGCCAGGTGCCGGGTCCTGCACTTTGGCCACAACAACCCCCTGCAGCGCTACAGGCTGGGCACAGAGTGGCTGGAGAGCAGCCAGGCAGAAAGGGACCTGGGGGTGCTGATCAACAGGAGGCTGAACATGAGCCAGCAGAGTGCCCAGGTGGCCAAGAAGGCCAATGGCATCCTGGCCTGCATCAAGAACAGTGTGGCCAGCAGGAGCAGGGAAGTGATCCTTCCCCTGTACTCTGCGTTGGTGAGGCCACACCTTGAGTATTGTGTTCAGCTCTGGGCCCCTCAGTTCATGAAGGACATTGAGGTGCTGGAGCGGGTCCAGAGAAGAGCAACCAGGCTGGTGAAGGGACTTGAGCACAAGTCCTATGAGGAGAGGCTGAGGGAGCTGGGGTTGTTTAGCCTGGAGAAGAGGAGGCTCAGGGGTGACCTCATCACTCTCTACAGCTACCTGAGAGGAGGTTGTAGCCAGATGGGGGTTGGTCTTTTCTCCCAGGCAATCAGCAGCAGGACAAGAGGGCACAGTCTTAAGCTCTGCCAGGGGAGGTTTAGGTTGGATATTAGGAAGAAAGTTTTTACAGAGAGAGTAATCAGACAGTGCAATGCCCTGCCCAGAGAGGGGGTGGATTCACCGTCCCTGGAGGTTTTTAAGATGAGACTGGATGTGGCACTCAGTGCCATGGTCTGGTAACCATGGCAGGGTTGGATCAAGGGTTGGACTTGATGATCTCAGAGGTCTTTTCCAACCCAGTTGATTCTATGATTCATGATTCTATGATTCTAGTTAGGAATTTAAGAGTGTTTGCAGGGTCTCAGACTCAATTCTCACTTCTGCTGAGCAAGTTCAAACCCACACATCCTGCCACACATTCCAGCCTAAGCTGTAGCTTACTTGGTAGAGTATCTGCCTCTTGTCCTCCTACTAAGAGTCACAATTTTCAAAGAACTTGAGGACTGTCAGGACTCATTATTCCAGTGGTTAGGGAAGTGCTCTGAAATGTGGTGACGTGGTGGCCAGATCTTTCCCCAAGTTTAGTGCATATATGCTACTTGAAGGCTGTTTCATGTTTAATCATCACTGGTTTTAATCTGGTAGGACAAATCACCAATAATATTCCCAAAGACTGTGTTTTGTTGGTTTAAGATTACTGATGGTTTCTCAGTTTTTAGGAGTTAAAGTCACCCTCACATATGAAGCTTTTTCCCTTGACAGCATCACACCATGGTCATGCAGTGAGGCTGCTGGACAGCCTGTAATGCACCTATACTTTGTGGAGGGGGGAATTCTATAAGGAGAGTGAGGAAGAGAGGCGACATGGCAAAACTGGGATGAAGAATAAAGAAAGATCCAGTTAGGAATGAATGACAACAATATTTATACAAAATACTTGTCATGTATTCAGCAGAGGACCTAGTGTGGGGTCCCTTGGGAAAACAGGGGTATCACTTCGTAAATAGCCACAATGTAGTGTCAAATGAGATCATTCCGTACACAGACAAGCTGAACTCTGCAACTTCTACTTAAGTGCTTGCTTTGCAACCCAAACAGCTTTTATTTTAATGGTACTTAAGAATAAATAAAGACTAAAGGAGCAACAGTGTCCCACAGCCATTTCTCCTTCCAAGTGGCTTAACTTAAGGCACTTGAGCCTCTGCCTCATGTTCCCACAAGTTTCAGAAAGCATTCTGGCTTTGTTCTTTTAAAGAGGGTTATGAAAATGCAAACTAATAAGTCGCACCAAAGTTTAAAAGTAAGTAGCTTAGAAGACCAGTGTCAACATAAATGATATTAAAATGTATAGCCACGTAAACTACAGCTGCACTGGAGAGTGTGAGGAGATCTAAATAACATGAGCACAAGAGAAATCTTAAATAGGTGTAGATAGAAAATTCTCATCCATTCAAAATCACTGCCTCAGAGTCTAAGTTGTATAAGTACTATTTCATCTATTTTCAAATAAGACCGAATAGTAGATGACTGGGTCACTGTCATTCTCCAGAGCAAGAGAAAAACTGCTAGCTCATTTGAGAACGTATCTTTTCCTTCTGAGTGGCCGGATTTTTGGCATACCACAGCTGAGCCCTGCTTGGAGCCTTGTAAAAGTCACTTCTCCAAGCCTATCGGTAGCCAAAAGGAACACTGCAAACATTCCCACTGCCAAACATGCCAGTGAAATAACGGCTCCCCGAGGATTAACTTCTTCTCAGATAGAAAGAAAGTGAGCCTGTGTTACCACAGCATAATGGCCTTCATCTGTAACCTAGATCTGGGCTGGTTTCTTTCAAATGCCTTTTCACTGTGCTATCAGGAAAGCTGCGCAGTTTGCAGGGAACTTCACAGGATCAAATGGTGCCATTGGGAACCTCCTGTCCCTCCCCTGAGCCCTCTTGGAGAAAGCCTGAGAAAAATGAAAGGGTCTCAAATATCTTTCAGAGAGAGGTATGGGGCAGTACAGGAAGCAGGGAACAAGCACAGCTTCCTCATCAGGAAACAGTATGAGGATAAGCACCCCTGTGTGCTTTGATGCTCTGGTGTGTGGATCCAGGGGACAGGAGGTACAACACTCACTGCAGTTTCTGGTCACTCTGCCTTTGAGAGCAAGAGAGAAGGAGCCACTGTGGTGTGTCGCATGGCAGCCCAGAGTGCTGACCACTGCCTGCAAACATCCTTGTCTCCTCCTGTCTGGGGCTGGGTATAAAATAAAACCAGGGAAGGTCACCTTAAAGCTGCTGCCTTCCAGCTTGTTCTGCACCCAAGGGAACAAGGCATTTGCATCTCCCACTGGTATATAGGCCTTTCTGTCTAAAATACAATATAGCTTGCCCTGCTGAGCATTTTTCAGGTAAGCTTCCAACATGAAGGATGACACAGAGCCTGAGTCTGCAAATGCTTGTGTGCAAAAATATATTTTTCCTCCCATGAGACAGTCTGCTGGCAAATCACCAGTCATAGTGCTGGAGCAGGAAGGAATAAATCCCAGAACCCATCCACACTGAAAGCCAGTCAGTGTAATTGGGGTACAACTGCACTGACCTCTAAAGGGGGCAGTGTTAAAGTAATTTTGAGTCCTTAGAAAACATTACCCCATTTATCTCGAGAGCTGTGGAGTCCTGATCACTTAGACCACATTCTGACTCTTTGTGGGAGATTTATCAGATGTATAGTAGGAATCTGAAAGACTGTCTGGAACTGGCAAGGGTAGGTAAGTTGGAAAGGGGAAACTTAACCTAGATATCTAATGGTAAGTGCCTCAGTTCAGAAAAAGAATTCCTCCATAGTCGGAGAAATAAACTATTAGAGACCAACCCTTCCTTTGCTCATCTGAACTGTTTTTTTGAGGTACCTACATCTATTCCTTTACTCCACGGCATGCCCAAGCAGTCAGCGCTGGTTTTACAAATTCTACATCCAAGAAACATAATAAAATACAGCTCCTTACCTGCTCTGTGAGGAGCTCTCAGGTACGTGGTACATGAAGACGTTTCCTCGCGAGGCAGCAGCCCAGTAACTGGCCATGTTTATGATGGGACATGTGATAAATTGGTCACTGATAAAAAAGAAGGAGCAGGGAACAGACACAGTAATGTAATGGAAAAAAGGAAAGAACCCACACAACCAACAGACCATTCTCTATCTTGATAATTTTCTTTAAATTTTCCAAAACAGCTCGTATCTCTGCCTTCAAATCCCCTGAAGGATACCACATTTACCATCTATGAGTCCAGAATCACTTAGAATTCACTAAAATTGTTGTTTTATGGAGTGTTGAACAACAGTGATGACAGTAAATAAACCAGATCTGACACACAAGAACTATCCTGGCCAAAAAAACAATCTCATTTTATTCTAGTTTATGGGGGCCTTTGCTTATAATAGCATAAAGCTCCTTCTGGCACCACTAAGTTGCAATGACATCTAATAAAAGTTTTTATATATTTCCTGGATTAAGAGCCAATAATATAATTTCTGATTTTGGATCTGTGAGATTTCTTTGGGTAGAGTTTCTACTGCTGGAAGAGGCAAGAGACCACTTTGGAAGATAACCTGCAGGGCTCATCAATAGGGAATATCTGGTACAATATGTCTGGGAGAGAAAGGCTGACCAATAAGAGTGTAATAAGATAGTTTAATGATCAGTTTAACACCAGGTGTTGTAATGCAAAAGGTAGAAGTGAAGCAAATGTATCCAAACCTTCCTATTTTCCACAACCCCAAGTAATGGGGATGGAAGGTGGGGTGAGCAGTAGTTGGAAGAAGCACAAGCTGTTCAAGGGCTGCAGGTAGAAAACAGGACATCTTACTGCAATAACACCTTACTTGTTATGATTCCTCAAGGTAATATTATATACACACACATCACCACTCCCACTCTTCATGTGCCCAAAGACTCAGCACATGCTTTGGGCGTTTATATACCCTTACCTACATGAGTGCACACAAACATATCTGCTGAGGAAGTGGGAGGTTTCAATTCTCAGTTTAGTGAATCTGAAACAGCAGCTTCTCCTTCAGACTTGGTAGGTAAAAAAAAAATAAAAATGACTGGTGCAAGAAAGAACAGCGTCAGAGAAGCATGAAAACACATAGCTATATTTAACTGGTATGGTTATGAAAGGCACTGTTTGGGTATCTATCTTGGTTCAGCAGAGTTTATTTTAAGCCCGTCTGTGTGACCACAAGCTATGGGCTGGCTGACCACAGCGTTCTTTGACAGTTATGGTTGACAACACCCATACAAAATGAAAATTACCGCTCTTCACATGCCTACCAGCATGGGGTTTTAGAGGAGCAGATGGCCTTTGAAAACTAGGGAGTCTGGGGACAGCATTAGCTCTCGAGAAATGCTTTCAAATACATTTCACCATTTAAAACTGATCCTCAGTTGGTGCTACGGGGGAAAAAATAGGCAGCTATTCTGGAGAAGTGAAAAAAACCTTAAATACATAGTAACCACAAAAACGCGAAGGTTGTTTCTTACAGGCATGGAATACCAGAGTTAAAAAAAAAATATGAAAGAGAAAGAAAATGGAACTAATTTTATATTTGGGGAAAAAATACAAGAATTCAGTGGAAATATTTTAAACTGACAAAATATGCACAATGAGTGTAGTTTATAACAACCACTTATGTTGCTCTATCACACTTTGTAATTCCTGTTAAAACTTTAGCAGTTAATTATAACTTCCTGGCATAGAACTTTTCTTAGCTTACACATCTATGCTGGTAGTAAGATTTTTGTTAAAAAGAAACAAAACTAAGAGGAAAAATCCAAAAACCAAACCAACCAACCAAACATCAAAAAACCTCAACCAATTCCCTCTTTCTTCACCATGAATGTGATGCTGATGTAGGTGACTGTCATTCTGCACCTGCTGTCTCCCTTCCCCTTCTGCTGTAGCTGGAGTACATTCCAAAGTGTTTCAAGCAAAGATTATCATCAGATATCCTGCTCTCACTACTCATCCTTCTTTTTGCTCAAAAATAAGCCACTCACTTCTTTCTTTAGCCAAGGCATTTGCCTTATATCATAAAGGAGTAGGAATCCCTATGCCCAGGAGGCTGCCACAGGCACTCGCAAGTAACTGTTGGTGTATCACATTCCTGCTGGAAGAGCTCTGTGCCAGCTCTTGCAGCTTTGCAAAAGGCAATGTTTGCACCATGCTGAGCCCTGGGCTATATGTGGATGATCAAATGTGACAGCCCTGTGTTATAACAGCTCCTCACAGAGGTATGAGGGGAGGCCTCATCCCAGTCTACAATTTCCTTGTGAGAGGAAGAGGAGGGGCAGACACTGATCTCTTCTTTGTGGTTACCACTCACAGAACCCAAGGGAATGGCCTGAAGTTGTGTCAGGGGAGGTTTAGGTTAAACATTAGAAAAAAGTTATTCACCCAGAGGATGGTTGGGCACTGGAACAGGCTCCCCAGAGAACTGGTCACAGCACCAAGCCTGACACAGTTCAAGAAGCATTTGGGCAATACTCTCAGCCACATGGTGTAACTCTTGGTGATGGTCCTGTGCAGGGCCAGGAGTTGGACAGTTGATTCCTGTGTCTCTTCCAACTCAGCATATTTGTGATTCTAAATCTCTAGATGAGAAGAAGGGTTAAAATTTATGTCCATCAGTGGTTTATTATGGCTTAAAACCTTACTGATCTGACTAAGGAATTTCAGTTTCATGGCTAACAGTGATGATGGAAGGAGACTGAAGACGAATTCTGGCTTTCATGCCCATGAACCATAGTGCTGCCACATGTACTGCAGGCAGTGGCTCCAGATGTCACAGTGATGGGTGGCCTGTCCCTGGGACAGACTACAAGGGGGACAAATGTGTCACGGTGCAAGAGTTGACAAACGGCACAAAGCTCAGCCCACAGCCTTCTGGCTTGTTTACTCCATGACCTCAATGCACTGGCACACCTGGACCACCCAAAAAGTACTGTCCACTTTCTTGGTGCAGATGTTTCCAAGCAAATCTTGGCTCCTGTTCATCTCCTGCTCCCTAAGGCTGCCCTGGAGCAATGCTCTGCAGCTCTGATGGAGGAATAAAAGGAAAACCCTGTATCTGAGGTGTTGTGGAGAGGGTCACAGTGGGACAGAAAACTTAGCACTGAGAGTGCAAATACTGGGAGCTTGTAGCTGTGATGTCTCAGTTAAGAATAGAGATGAAGCATCTTGGACAGGCACATTGGGAGTCAAGCCACCAGTTTATAAACCACATCACATTAGAAATGTAAAGAGTTTTTACAATGCATCTGCTCATGAAGCAGAAACATGAATAGGAAAGGAGTTTTCTGATTCATTTTTGGAAAATCCGTTCCACTTAAACATTCAGTCCTTGAGTTTGCACAGAGGCAGAAAACAGGAGGTAAGGAAATTTCTCCTCAGTTTGCCTTATTTCAGAAAAACTGAAACACTCCCCACCCCTCAGTTTAAGATCTGGAACTGGCTAAAGCAAACTGGCTAAAGCTCCCATGGCGGGAGACAGCAAACTCCAGTCCTCTCTGCAGACCAAACCAGCATGTGGCCCAAGCTAAAGACATCCACCAGGCTCTGTGGCCAGCCACAGGAGTCATGACTGCTGTGGAGTCCTAGTTCAACTGGGCAATGAACTCTTCCAACCATCATCCAGAACTGCTGGACTCTGATACCATACCCAGTTAGGGCTGAATGCATACATTCAAGGTGGTATGAAGGTGGTCCAGTGCTCATCTTCCAACTCCCAATGGTCCATAAAATGTTTCAATGCAAAGTATAGGAGTGTATATACTGGAAGAAAGTTGCTTGTGGCTCTGCTGACACACATGAGGTGCTGGAGTGTGTCCAGAGAAGGGCAACGGAGATGGTGAAGGGTCTGGAGCACAAGTCTGAAGAGAAGCAGCCAAGGGAGCTGTGGGTGCTTATACTGGAGAAAAAGAGGCTCAGGAGGAACTTTATTGCTCTCTACAATTGCCTGAAAGGAGGCTGTAGTAAGGTGAGGGTTGGTTTCTTCTCCCAAGTAACATTCAAGAGGAAATGGCATCAGGTTGTGCCTGACATCGTGAAGAAATATATTTTGCAGGTTTCATAATAAAAAAAAGAAAGTAACTGCTGAAATCAGTTTTCAAACTTGACGACTGAGGAAAAGCATCTAACTGTATAATTAGGTGATTGTTTGGGAATAAAATGAAGTCTATTAGTTCTTCTACTGTCACAGGGATGAGAGGACTCAAGAAATAGCTGATGCAGAGTATGCAAACAACCCAGACATCTCTGACATGAAAGAGTACACAAATAAGCATTAGTAGTCTGAATCCAATATACAGTTCTGGAAAGACATCAAACTTTTAACAAGGCACAAAAATCAGTTCTATTTCTGTTTACCAATGACATTGGAAACCTCACAGAAAATGAAATCATATTGCCCATTTTTGTTCATTTGCATAAGAATTTCTCAAGTTTTTCAGAATATAAATGCACCCTTGAGATAAGCAAAACAAACCTTGTTCAACCCCAATCACACAGTTGTAATAGGATGACTTTCTTACCGGGTGGCATTTTCCAAAGCCCTGGAAAAGGACGAATAATCATCAGTTGAGTGTTCGAGGGAGTAATACCATGTTGCTGCATCTTCAATGAACGAGTTGGACTCTTCTCCTCCTAGAGAATTTTGCAGAGCCTGATAAAAGGCTGTTTTGCTGTTGGCTCTTCCTTGACTTTCTTCAAATTTCTGAGAACAAAATGCATACACGGAATTTAAAAACAAAAACCAAAATATTCATTTTTTGGTGGAACAGTATAGGCTCAGATCTCCCTCTGCTGGAACAAGTCCTCTCTGCTGTGATCCCTGATTCCTAGGGGATTAAGTAGTGGACAGACCTACTTTTGTTTTCCCAAAACTGTCACCAACCAGAAGCACTGGTTTCTTCTAAATATATTATAGGACAGAAATCTTGATCTAATAATTCCAGATCATAGGTACCATGCTGTGCAGATGGAGCTCTAATACTACAGAAATCCTGCTGTCTCTCACAGGAGTAGTTCCCATTGGACACTGTGTGTCCAATGCTGTCGTTCTGATTAACTCCCTGAGAGAAAACTAGAGGGGAGAGAGGGAGATTTTGCTATTTCCCTTTGAAAGTCCCAGAAAGCAAACATGTTGTATAGCCATTTCATGGCTATATCAATCTGTCTCTTCTGGGAACATCTACAGAGAAATGTGGCTGCTGTAAGTTCTGTATTTAGGTCCCTTTCTGGAATAATATCTGCCTTAGCCCTGGAAGAGAAATTCCATTCCTCCAAATCCCTGTGCAAGGAATAGCCGTGATCTTCAAGCTTCATAACTGCTAGGGCCTTTCAGAGAAACCAACAGTAAAACACCCTTTTCCTGTGGTTTGAAACCTTTCCTAACACGAAGGCCCATTCCCCAAAGCAAAGTGCCCAAGACACAGGGACAATCTTCTGTGCCAAACTGCATACCCAAACACATTTCTATCAAAGCTAAAGACTGTTGGAATTTTTCAAGACATCTTTCTTTGAGCAAGTTCTTTATTTTGTCAATTCAGTTTTTCTAACTTTTTTTCTAAAGAATTTATTTCAAGTTCAGAAATAGAGCAACTTCCTTGAACCTTCCTATTCATCAAGTCCTTTCTAAAGAGGGCACCATGTAAGTGCATACTGGCTGAAACTTGGATAAGAACTCCTGAGAAAAAGATCTAATAAACCAGCTCTATTATTTTGGGCAGTCAGTCTGATGCAAAATAGGCCAGTGTCTGCCCAGTCCGGTTAGTGTTGATGCTTTACTGAAAATATTATTTTGATGGCCCACAGCTGGTTTTCATCATGCTTCTAGAAGGTCTTTCCACAACCCTATGCAGTAAGTACAAATGGAATAATTACTTTTCAATAGATGCACAGAAATCAAAGATGGAAAATAAGTTCCCGATGGGCTGAGGCCGAGGTCTGTCCTTAGTGACATATTCTAATGCTCTGTGCATTTTGATTAAGTCATTTTAAGGGATTTCAAAACGCTACCAAATATCCCAAGGTCCAAGAAGGTCTTGGAAATTTTCCTTGTACTTGTAAAAAAATTCTTCTTTTTCTAGATTTTGGCCTACGCATTGTGAAAGAGTCATGTGGTGCCAGTTTCAGTAATACAGCTGCACTTTGAAAAAGATGGGCAACTCACTCATGACACGTCACTTCATGTGCATAAATGCCACATAAGAAACTGCATAGCACACTTGCCTGCAGAATCGTTCAGCTTAAATACAGCAGGGACACGTATATTCTTCTGCGAGGAACAGAAATGATCGCTGAAGGCCTGACTGCAAGTTCACTGACTTCAAAAGCAATCTTTCCATCACAGCTTTGGCACACATCAACTCAGACTCCTACCAACCAGCAGAAGCAGTGCTTTGTCTAGATAGGGATCTCTCATTTGGTCACTGGGGTTAGCAGTCATGGGTAAGAACAGATGCTTTTCCATGGCAGTGCAAAGCCCAAGCTGTTTTGTATAAATCATCCAGGTACAAGCAACTTTCATGCAATCCTTTCATTTTATTAGCTTTTTAAAATGGATTTGTTACCTTATTCTACACCTGTCATGGACAATTAAACCAGAAATAAATAAAGAGAAAAATCTTAGGGTACTGATTATGTATCCTAGGAACTGTTCCTTCGCTGTGTCATTGATGGTTATCAAATACAGAAAGACCAATTCAGGCCAGGAAGTCTCTGAGATGCAAATTGCTAGAGGTTTTCAGAGCATTTAGCAGAAGTATCATATTTGCTTACCCTATTTTTACAAACAGCCCATTTTAACCACTGCTGAAAACAGCTTTTGTGCTAAATGGGCCTTTGATCTGACTCAGCGCGGACAGCCTTAGGTATTTGATGTCAGAGGTCAAGCAGACAAGACAGAGGGCTGGCTTGGCTTAACAGGAATCTTATCTTGGAAATAAGGCAAAAAAGGAAGGTGTATGCCCAAGGTCAGGTGATATGGGAAGAATACAGAGATGCTGTTTGCCACTGTAGAGAGAAAATTTGTGTGGCCAAAGCTCAACTGGAGATGAAGCTGGCCATGAATGTGGGGGATAATAAAAAGAGGTTTTTTTCGAACATATTAATAGCAAAAAGCAGTGTAGAATAAACAGCAGCCCCTTACAGCATGAGGATGGTCACCTCAAACAGGGACATAGAGAAGGCAAAGGTGTTTAATACATACTTTTGCCTCTATCTTCAACATAGATGATGAATCAAGGGGGTCTCAGTGTGGTGAGCTGGAGGACCATGACTGCGGGAATGGTCAAATCCCAGTCTACCCTGAAATTGTGCGGGATCTGTTGCTCCAGCTGGATCCCAACAAATCTATGGGACCTGATGGGATTTCATCTAAGAGCTACTGATGTCATTGCAAAGCCTCTCTCAATTACTTTCAAGCTGTCTTGGGAATCTGGAGAGGTACCAGCTGACTGGAAGGTGGCAAATGTCCTGATTTTCAAGAGGGGCAAGATGGAGGACCCTGGAAACTACAGGCCTGTCAGTCTCACCAATGCCTGGTAAAATCACGGAAAAGATTATTCTGAGAGGTATTGAGAAACACCTGGAGGACAATGCAGTCACTGGTCACAGCCAGCATGGTTTCATGAGGGGAAGGTCAAACCAGATGCCCTTCTATGACAAGGTAACCCACCTAGCTGATCAAGGCAAGCCAGCTGATGTAATCTTTTTTTGGATTTCAGTAAAGCTTTCAATACTGCCTCTCACAGGATCCCTCTGGAAAAAATGTCCAGCACGCAGCTGGATAACCCAGTTAAACAAGGAGTGAGCAACTGGCTCACAGGTCACTCACAAAGAGTTACAGTGAATGGGGTAACATCAGACTGACGACCTGTTCACTAGTGGGGTTCCGCAGGAATCCACCTCAGGCCCTGTTCTCTTCAACATCTTCATTAACTCCTTGGACACAGGACTCAAAGGCACACTAAATTTGCCAACAACACTAAATTGGGAGGAGCTGTCAACTCTCTCCAGGGCAGAGAGGCCCTGCAGAGTGACCTTGACAAATTAAAGAGATGGGCAATCACCAACTGTGTGAAGTTTAACAAGGGCAAGTGCTGGACTCTATAACTTCTCAGCTGATTCAATTTGACCAATTTTCCATGTCCAATTTTCCATTAGAAAGTATATGACCAAGGAACAATCTTCAAATCACAGTAGGTACAACAGCTACTACCAGATTAATAGAAACAGCTGCACATCATGTAAAATAATTTACATTCTGCTAACTTTTAAAGAGGCATTAGCAACTGACCTCAGAGTTATAGTGGGGTTTTCAAATTTTTTTTAGAAAGCATGTAAGAAAATCACTAAAGTCAGCAGGTGCACTCCTTTCTACTTTTCTGGTGATGAAAAGCCATCATAAACATTGCTTAAATATTGAGTTAAATAATGCTTATTGTTCTTGTTACTGCAGGATACC
The DNA here is from genome assembly GCF_003031625.1 of Empidonax traillii. Lineage (NCBI taxonomy): Eukaryota > Metazoa > Chordata > Aves > Passeriformes > Tyrannidae > Empidonax > Empidonax traillii. Next base: position 103,662 of record NW_020955974.1, on the reverse strand, counting down.
TTCTGGAGCATATGAATGAATCTGGTCCAGTGTTTTATTTAAAAAGAAATTGTAGTAGTAGGCAGACCAAACATTTATATCTTCCAAGGGGCGAAATGTACTGTTCTGACAAAGTGGAATAGTGATAACACTAACAGAGATCTTAGGCCTTAAATGGCTTTTCAAAAACTGTCACAAAGGATGCTAAAAGACCTGCCAGCCATTCAGCAGAGTCTTTCAAGAACTCCAGCTCATTGCAAGACAAAGTAAAGAACTGATATCAGCCCATTCTCCACACTGACGCAATTTATCAGGACACTGCTCCCCTGGTCACTACAACAAATATACACATATCTGCCACCTGTTGTACACTGATGAATTCCTTTTTCCATAAAGAAATTCACTGACTGTAATACAGTGCAGGATGGAAGTTTTGGTCTGCATTAGTCCAGTTGCTTACATGAAGTAAACAAACTAGATTTATATCTATCCACTCCCATATGTCCTAGGTTTGGGGTTTGCATCCAACTAGATTGTACTAAGGAGGGAAAGAGAAAGAAGGAAAATGCAAAAAGTACAGCCTTAGTCTTTCAACTAAATCCTTGCAGTGTGGAGATTACACAGTAGCCACTGAACATATGGAGGATGTAGACTGGATTATACCGACCTACAGGCTTAGACAGACAAACACAGACATAGAGCCACATGAGTGAATCCATATATATAATGCCATTAGGTCCTCCCAACTGAGCATCATATATAGCACAGGGACAAAATTTTGTCAACTGGGAATTGAAATCTACATTTTTAGAGGTTTCTGCTCAGCTGCCCTAATCTATGACTGCTCAAAGCTAATATTCCCTGAAGGTCCACCATGGGAATTGCAGTGAATGGGTTCAGGTTTAACTACTTCATGTGCCACATAATAGTGCATTATGGTACCACTTGTCAGTCCCTTAACAAACTCTGCTTTGTTTCTCACTTAGTTTCAACCATCTGACGGCTGCACTGGGGATGAGTAGGAAGTGCTCCAGGAAGTGGTGAATCTGTCTCAGTTCACATGAATAAGCATTTCAGTGAATGCCATAAAATGGACATTTCCACGGGCAAGATATTAAGCACACCCTACTCCCTGCTGCATCACTGGAGGACCTCAGCATTTAACTATAGGCAATAGAACAGAAATGTTTTGCCAGCATTCAAGTGATGCCTTCTGTCTATTTCATTTTTAATAGCGAAGACCTTAATAGGCATAAGCACAGTGTTGCAGTGGGAGTACAGAGGCACCCAGCACAACCAAATGTCAGCAAGCCCCCAGAGAACAACATGGTGCCAACTGGATTTACCACTTTAAGGTCTGGTTGCAGCATAGAGGTTTTACTCTCACTCCTGTGACACATCTGTTTATAAAACCTGCATGCAACTCCAGTCTAAAGTGATAAGATTTGCATCACATCTCAAGCTTGCTTATATCCAAAATGGCTAAAAGTATCTCCTCACCACTTAACAGGATCAGTATTCATAGAGATCAGGTTTAATACAGCGAGCCCTTGACTGAACTAGCCAACACAGTTATTCCCAGGAGCTAGTAGAGCAAGTCAACAAGGGTTAGGTTTTTCTAACCCACACTCTTTGCATTAACTACACTGAAATCAGTCATCCTACAGAAGATGAAAATGAAGGACTTTGTCAATTCCATACACATGCAACATCACCTTTTAGCTGTGTTTATCTACATAAATACATGTGGCATTATTCACCTACAAATACATGCATGGTTCTTCTCTCTACAGAGCTGGAATATAAACACAGATGGATTTTCATTCCAGGGAGGTTTGGTCACCTCTTTGTAGAACAGATTAAATTCTCTGGTTGTAATCAGAGGCAAACTAGGAACTTGGTTCCCGAAGCTGAGTTCAGTGCTCTGTCCACCAGCTAATCCTTCCCGCACTCCTCAGTGTAACAGTAAAACCAGCTTTGGGTTTTGTTAGAAAGATGCAAGACAGATCTACCTCAAGAGAACCCTTAAAATTAATAAAATAGAAGAGTGGGATACAGTGTGGATTGTCTCAAACCCTTCTTCGAGGTCTATTGTGGGGAGAGGACATTTAGCACAGGTTAATGATTCCTTATGACATTATGACAGAGGAAATGGGGCACAAACTTCCAGGTAGAAACCACCATCTGGACTAGTTTCTGTCACGGTGGCTAAATCTGTGGCTTACTCAGGACTTCATCTGACTGACTGCAGCCATACATGGTCATGGCAGTGACACAGAAATTCTTCTGAGAACCTGGAGAATGCTTGTTGTTAAATAGCTTAATGAGCATTGCAGTTTCCCAGCAATTAATATGCTAACTGTCAACAAGGGAGAAATCAGGAAACTTTAACCTTGCAGCAAGTCTTTAGGAAAACAATCCAGACAGGAACACAGACTGGTCAAAACACTCATATTCCCTTAAGTCTTAAAAACCTGGAGCCATGGGAAAACAGAAATTGAGGAAAATGTGCATTTAAAAAATCATCATTTCTACCAAGGCTGTGAATAAATCTTAAGAAAGTCTAAAGGAAGAAAATGGAATAGAACTACTTAGCATTATGAGTTTTCTGGAACACAGATGGCATTTGACTTAAAGCATTAGGACAAAGTAAGGTAGCTATTACCATAATAGGTAATAAAGAAGTTAATTATCCTTCAGAGAAAGGATAGTTAAACCTTAACCGTTAATAAGAAACTTGGGGACAAACTTCATTGCAGCCTGTTGCAATGGGACATGGGATAATGGTTTTAGACTAGAAGTGAGTAGATTAGTAGATAGAATATCAGAAAGAAGCTTATTACAATGAGGGTGGTGAAACACTGGCTCAGATTGCCCAGAAGGGCGGTAGATGCACCATCCCTGGAAACATTCAAGATCAGATTGGACAGGGCTCTGAGCCACCTGTCTCACTGCAGGAGAAACTGGACTAGATGAGCTTTAAAGGTCCCTTTCAACCCAAACTATTCCATGATTCAACGATAAACCTTGACAAAGAAGATCAGAAGATCCCCAAACAGGTCTCAGGCTGACGTAGATATTACCCTTTCTTAGGGCTGAGTTGCACCAACTTTTTGAGTTCCCTTCCAATCTTATTTTCTGCAAGCCTTTAGATAAACAAGATATTTCAGATTTTCCTTTTGGAAAGGCAACATTTTTCAGCAAAGCTCTCAGTTACAAGTATTTTTTCTTTCCATTTCAACCTGACACTTCTGGGATTTAGCATTTTTTGCCTTTCATCAACACCATGATTTGTTGCATAGTTTTTAAAACATCACAGAATTTCATTTCAGTTTTCCAGACAACTGTCATGTGCCGAAACAGTGGTAAGGGAAAGAATTTCACTTCCTAGTCTTCATCACAGGACTTGTACTGAGGTTACTGAGGTTTCTTCCCCTCTCACAGTGTCTGGATCATTGTCTGCTGGCCTCCAGCATCACAGTACATCTTCTATGCCTTCCTCCTACGACTTCCTCTTTTAATTGATTTCAAAAGACAAAAATACATGAAATAAGAGCAGGAATCTTCTGATGGAGACAAAACAAGTGATATGAACTTAATTCAGATTAGTCAGAGGGGTACTTTTGCCATTAATTCTGAAGTAAATTGGTGTTATTGCCTACCAGCAAAGAGAAGCTGGGACTGAACTTTCATAGCCAAGACATGAAATCCACACAGTTACAGAAAGGTATCAACAGACCTGCAGCTCACTTAGAAAACTCTCAAAATAATCCCCGCTGTGCTAAATTCTCCCGTTGATTTCTTAGCATATATCTGAGCACTTGCTAACATTTAATTTAATTTGGCACTGTTAAACAGAGAAGAGGTATTGCTCCTGTCACAGAGAAGGACAAATGAACTAGAGAAGATTGATATACTGTCTCAGGAACAGACAGTGCCAGAGGGCTCACAAGAAGACATAAAATCTCTGTGGGTAGACCTTCAGGCTTTTGAGGACTTTTATGTCCAAAGTACTGCATGGATGCAATTCTTTTTCATTTCACCAGTTTATGTCCTGAAACCTCAGACTAGTGCTGTTCTTAGATATAGGTAATCCATATTCAGAATCATCTTTATGAGAAAATATACTTCTTAAAGGTAACAGAGAAAAAAGGTTACCAAAAAGAACCCATCCCAAAATTCTGACCTAATTCTGCTGCAAAGCAAAGAACTTCATAAGAAAGTTATTAGCTTGCTTTCTGCTTTGTGAGATACTACTGAGATTGAAATTCAAATAGGATTTTGGAGACAGTGAAACATAAATGCTAAATCCCTGGTGATCTCCTACCTTTTCATATCTCCCCCAGAAATGTTAATCAACAAATATGATAATGAACAGGTCTGGCTGGAGATGGACAATGCCTTTGTGTATTTCCATGTCTTATAATTCAAAACTTGTAGAAATAAAAAAAAACATCTGTCCTGGCTGCATATGATTACTGTCATCACTATATTCATTGTAATACCATCAGTTCACTAACACTGAGTGTCCTCCTACCTTAATTGCCTTAGCTCTGCTGATGAGCCCATCTTGCTGAGCACTTCCAATGAGCAGATCTACCTTCCGAAGCTGAGGGCGCCGCAGGGCTTTGGCTAAAGGTTCCCGCAGGTAAATTCCATCCACCACTGGCCCCCAGTACTGGAATGGGCCACTTATAGCTAGCAGCTAGATTAGTTAAAAAAAAAAAAAAACAAAAACAAAAAAAACAAAACCAGGAATTTTGCAGTTTAATTAGCTTACCCTTTCATTTCCCTTTTATTTATGCTTACGACAAGTGATCTGATACCTTTCAAGGCAACAAGTGATCAGTTAATATAAGTGTAAGCTCACTGTTGGCAAGAAACAATGGTTTTGCTGAAGGTCTCAGTAAGTGAAACAGGTGAAGAGACCAAAAGAATTGATGGTTTTATGGACATAAAAATATTGTTTTAAATAAGGGATTTGCTTCATGCTGATCCTGATAAGAAAATTTATTGCCAGTGGGTGTTTTAATTTGTGGGTAAAAGATCCATCTCTAGAATTGTTTTTACTGCAGCTCTCACAAGTCTCCCACTTCAGATACAAAACACTGGCATCCCTCCCCCCTTCCTTTTCTGCATCCATTCAGTTATTGAAGCTACAGACACTTCACTCTCCTCTAGAGTAAAACCAAGGGGCAGATAAAAGGGAACTGAAAGAAGGCAGAAACTATATTTAGATTTATTTAGGAGACATAGTCAAAGCAGTGTAAAAGGAATTTAGTTTAAAGGAGAATCACAGCTCAGAGCTGGATGTCATGGACATCAACTTCCCCCCACCAAAACTGGTCCAGTTCCTCATTCACAAGGATTGAGACTAATTTATTTTTTTAAGCTTTCTCACAGCTTTGTGTCAATGGAAACTTTTTGGTTTCCTGCCAGTGGCATATATTTTGCTATGTTGTACCTTAGTCTGTGCATCATTGAGGACACGAGCAGGCAACTGGCGGAGGCAGGCTACAATTTCCTCACTGGTGGATGAAGGGCATCCCACATCTTCAGCCAGGACTGCTGCTTGGGTCTGTGCTCTGCTTGTAGTAATAATGGATGCTGGAGAAAAAGCTGAACCTCCCTGGAAAAAAAAACAAAACAAAACAAAACACAATATCAGTCAAAACATCTGGTTCCCTGGTGCAGGTAAAAAAGATGAGAAGAAAAATCTGTCCAGCTGTAGAATATAAACTACTGGCATTTAAATCAGTTGAAGCAAGTTCTAATGATCAAAGCAAAGAGATGTAGGGTCGGTTGGGCTGTTTGCAGATCTGCCACAGTTATTTTGGAAGAGCTCCAAAAAGTGTCTATACTATGTCTCTAACCAGATCACAAACCTTTCAGAAAATGTTGCAGGAAGGAGAAATATTGAGACAGAAGCAGATACAAAGAAGGTGCTGTGAGGCACATGAGGAGATGAGGACCCCATCTTATGAGTGGAGTTTAAATAGAGTTTTACTATAACTGTGATAAAACAAGGACTGAGAGCAGGTGGGATGTCCCCAAAGAAGAGCTATTTATACCTTGTGACAATGCTGGTACAAGGACAAATGGGCAATAAGTATTCATATTGAGTGTAAATTAAATTCAGCTAGAAACCCTAAGACAGCTAACTCAAGGAGCAGTGAGGGTTTGGAAGAGCTATGAACTCAGGTAGTAGGAAACAAACTACAAAAGAACAACCAGAGTACCAAGACCAAAATTAAAGCACAGGCTACAGTCCAATCTCTATCCCAGACTCTTCATTTCTTTGCTACATCTGTGCCAACATATAAGATGTCCTTACCAAGAAAAGATGGTACAACATTTTTTAAGTAGGCGTGAAAACTTCTTAATGAAAACGCAGATTAATTAGCATAAATCTGATAAGATCTGACCCAGAACAGAAAGGTTGGAATAGCTCTGACATGCTTCAAATGACTAATTTCCATTTACATCAGTTTACTATAATAACTGCTAAGATTAGCTTCTGTCCTCTAAAAAATCCCACACCCTAGATGCATGATATGAAAGACCCTGATCTATTCTACTGATTGACTTATTTCTTCCTGAATTTGCTCGAAGCATAACTACAAGTCTGCAAAAGCAAGTTAAAAAGAAACAGAAAACAAACAGCAAAGCCTCAATTTGAAACTGTCTCAGAACTCTGAGCCCTGAGAACTCTGTGCAGCTCTGGCCAGAACACAGGACATTTTTTATATTTCAAACAAGCAGAGCCATTGTTACTGACAGGATACCATTGCTCACAACTGGGGAAATTGGTTTCCAAAAATAATTAGAAAGAGGTTACTGTTTGGGTGTAGAGACAGTCTTTTTAGTTCACTGCATGTAGAATTTCCAGTGTTATTACCTTCTTGAAAGCTTTCTCCTCTTTTTTAAGGGATCTGGAAAATAAGTACTGTTATTAGCTTAATGGCTGAGAAGCGGATGGTTGCAAATAACCAAAGGAAAAACCTAATTTTCAATCCTGGGCCACTGGAAGAACCATCTCCAGTTTCAAGAGGGTGGAAGAACTAAAGAAGAAAAAATAAACACCGCTTAGTCGTCTTCTTCTGCACTCAATTTAGATGAGAACTCGAGTGAGCCATGGGCTTTACCCTCACGTGGGATTTGCGGTGGCCTATTTTGTATTTGTAAGGCATGATATTTGCCAGCTGCTGACTAGGTGCACTGACTCAGTTGGGCACGAGAGAGAAAGAAAAATATCCTTGGTGAGAGTATCCATCTCATGTGTGGGTGGGTCTCCAGCACGCAGAGTGAGAATTCACCTGGCCCTCAGAAGAGGATGTTCACCACAGCTAGGATGAGTGAGACTAGAAAAGGGACAGCACAGCATGCCAGCTTCCCTCAGAAGAGTAGATACCTTGCATTTCATTTGGAGTAAGGAATTATGTACCTCCTTGGTATAGCAGAAAAATCAAATCTAGGATTGAACAATTTATCCACTAATATGGCAAACTTATTCTTCCCCATCGGATCTGAACATGCTCAGCATGCTTTATCAAGGATCCAGTACTTCCATATGGCATTCATTTAAAACAAAACAAAGCCAAACCATCAAAAATTAAAGTTCTTCAGTTTCCCAAACTCCGAGAGCTTCCCAAATTTTGAAAGTAGAAGTTCCTGTGGAAATTCTGAAGCTGCCTTATTAAAAGGCCAACTTTGGTAGGGAAACAGAGTACTGAGATCAGATGACATCCAGAATCCAGAAATTCACTGGGACCAAGCAAAAAATCATGGTGTGTGCTTGATTTTGAACACAACTCCTCCCAGAGATTTTAAAAGCTATGCGAAGTCTCTCTGTCTCTGAGATACCTACAACCTAAAAGACTGTCCTTAGGTCACGTACTGAGTCAAACGACAACTGCAAAAAACTTCTGGATGGACATGACCCACAAGTTCTCTACTGCAGGGGTAAAACTAAAGGTCTGGAGAAGCAAATCTTCATGTCCCAGCACCAGATGTGTATAGGCTAACAATAGATATGATCAAAGCTCGACGACTAAAAGGAAAATCCGAAACTTCTACAGATACATTTGTGAGGTAAGTAGAGCTCTTGTTTGGAGCCTTACTCTGGCTGTGGATATTTTCTCTTCTTTCCATGAGTGGTTAGAAGAGGTTTATGTGGTCTTTATTCTGTTTTTTTCTTCCATTTTCCATGGTAATGGTCACTTCCCCATTTTGTTTTTTTTGATAATATCCATATTCAGGGAGCAAGTCTTGCATTTGGGGTTTGAAAAAGATGTGCTATCTACTACTTCTAATCATGTTTAATTTTTACTAGGACTGGAAGCAGGTGATAGAGAAACTTAGGACATCATTCAAGAAGTATTTGAAAGAAACACCACTATGTTCCCTTCCCAGGTGCATCTAAAATATGTTCCAGGCTTTGAAAACATGGCTCCTCTTACTGCAGAAGTTAGGTAAGCAAAACTGTACCAGTTCTCCGTTTTTCAAATTCACATAAAAATTTAAGTTCATTGTTTCCTCATCCTTGCCAAAAAAAAATCTCCTCAGGAACAAATAAGTGAGAAATGAAGCTGTGACTGTCCTGGATTAATTTTCTTTCTTTTTGAGCCTGAAGTTTTTATATTAAACAGAAATCTCCCCTAAACACTGTAGCCAGAGGCTCAGGACACAAAGGATAACACAGCTACTCTCAGCATTTCCCTCTTTCCCTATAAAACTATAATTTATTTGTGTGATTAGTCCCAGCAACCAGTAATGAAGGACTTGTGTGTTTTAAAAAATAGAACTATTTAGACAGAAGCAGAAATAGTGGAGGGCCTGTTTATTTCCATTACATGCACCCATATTACCATCAGCATGACAGAATCATGAATCAGAAAACCAAAAATCATGAGATCAGCTCAGAAATAACAAACACTGTGTTCTTTTTGTTAGTCCTCTGGTTTTTAATTCTCCAGGAATTCTCCTTTACCTATCAACACAAGAGCTAAAAAGTTCCCTTTTAAAATTAACAGCTGAAATCTTCAGGTATTCCTGCAGAGTTGGTTTTTGAAAGCAAACCTCTAAAAAAATATGACATATACAATAGAATTGTAAACATTAGCCACCATGTCATCACTGTGTACTTCCTATCTCAGCATCATTTAGAAGGCTTTTACAGGGAGCCAAAGCCACACACAGTTCTCGTTTTAGCTGTCCTTACAGATGGACCCACTGTCAACAGAGAAAGTGCCGATGACATTTTTGACAACGACCCAGACGAAAGCATTCAGTACTGAACTGCTAAGAGAAAGCACAGTCCACAACAGCAATGCTACACTGCTCTCTGAAATTCATAGGAATAGCAGGAACATCACAATGTTGGGCAGTAGCATCTGCTGCAACTACTGATGGCACTGAAAAAGGGAGGCAAAACCTTCAGTACTATTTAGTTCAGGGACCAGGGGCATTGCCAGCATTTCCTCGTTTCTCTTTTCAAAATTAGAGATTCAGCTGGACAGTAGAAATTCAGATACTAGGAAAAGTTGTGGCTCACAATGGTGAGAAGGTGATGAACACAAACTGGTGTTACATGATGATGAATTCTCACTTTGATGTGAGGCTGAGCTGGGGCTGGTGCCTCTTTAAAAAACTTTTGTTTTGGGACATCATAGCTCAACAGACCTACTGTGTTGCCATCCTGGCCATTCCAATTCTTCCTCCACAAGCCCTTGCTGCTATTCTGATGAGATAATAAAAAAGGATATACAGACCTGTATTTGGGTTGTGTGGCCAGGTTTTGGTAGTGGGAGGCTACACACAGCAGCTGCAGTGCAGAAGAGTGAGAGCGGCAGATCCCAGAGGGTCGTAATCATGCTTTACTTCTCATTATCCAGTTCTGATTTAATTTGTAATAAATTCAACTAATTAAACTAAATTAAACTATTTTCTCTGTTTTGTCTGTGATGGTAACTTGTGAGCAATCTCTCCCTGTCCTTTCCTTGACCCACAAGCCTTTCACTATATTTTCTCTGCCCTGTCCAGCTGAGGAGGGCAGTGACAGAGCAGCTTTGGTGGGTGCCTGGCGTCCAGCCAGAGTCAATCCTCCACAGGACTATCACTGTCATCTGCCCCCTCTGTATCCCAACATACAGCTGCAGTGGTGAATGTCTTGTGATTTCTCATTTAGTTTGGAAACTCGTTTCTGAAAAAAATTTTCAAAAGTGGTTCAGAACACATCTAATGATTAGAAACTTCACTGGATTTATTTTTATCAGCCACACTCTGCAAACCTAAATCCACCTTCCTCTTCTCACATCATGACCTTTTGTTCTTCCAAACTGACTTTAAAATGAAATTCTTGCTTGACCCACATTGGTCTTTTCAACCCATTCACTCGCTGCAAATGAATGCAGTTTCTCTGATGGCTGCAACCAAAGCAGGCTTTCTGTCTGCCCTGAACCATGCTATAGGCAATGCAAACAGCAGTTACAGTAACACCATCCAGAAACCGAGATCAAAGACATCTAATTCAAACAATCAGAGCAATGAAATGTCCTGAGAATTCTACTTTCCCAAAAGAGCCAGCTGTACAGCAATATTTTATTTGTTAAAAATAGGCACTCTCCAGGCTCAGCAGCACACAGTTCCCAGCCAGAAGTATCTGTCAGACCATCTGGTTTGACCTCCGGGATAGCCAGGGCTCTTCCATTTCCTGACTGCTGAGCTCAAGTGCTTCCTATCACTTAAACCATGGCTTGTGTTTGACTAAAGCCTGATCCTGTGTGAAGCATTTGAGCTGGGCTCGGAGACCCCGAGAAATGGATACCACAGCCTTCTCCTTTGCAGTGTGGGCCTAAAGATAATCACTCCACTGACAGAAAACGACACCTTATTTCTGCATGAGGATGTCTTCAGTTTCTGTTAATGCCAGATTAAAGATACTGTTTAACTCCTGTTTTTTCTCCCTGCAAAAAAAAAGCAAGCTGCAACTAAGTGACCGCTAACTCCCTTTTCCAGTTAGCTTAACAGATTATTCTCTAGAAGAGAGGATTTAACTTATTTTCAGAAGTTGTTTTCAATTGGAGCCTATTTGCTTCTTTCTTGCAGGGTTTTTTTTGCAGTATTCTGCACTGCTTTTCCTTAGATATCCAATTCTGCATAGTGGCAAGTGCTTACAAGACACCAAGGTTGCAGAGCTCTGTGTGATGACATTGATGTCATTTTCCCAGGCTTTCCAAAGTCTGGCTTCCAGAGCCCAGAGGAGTAGAAATCTTTGGGACCAACTCAGGGAGTGTCTGACACAGCTAAGAAGCCATGGGGCAGACATGTGGCACACACCAGCACACGGAGGGTAACAGCGAATTGGCAGGCCAGCCCAGCAATGGAAAGAGAGACTGAGATACAAGCACTTTTCCCTCCGTAACTCTCTACCAGAACTGTAATTTCCAGGTAAAAATGGAGGAGAAGGGAGGGTCCTCTCTCTTACATTAAAAATTACATTTTGAAGAAGGAAGATTTCTTTGTCATACATCAGCCTTTGCAAACCCCTCTCTGCTGTCATCAGAGGCAGCCCTACAAGTGCAGTGTTCCTCTCTGAAGTGACTCATTGAGTGGCTTTGTCAGGCACTGTGAGTGACTTGAATAACAGGATATGAATACCTTTAAGCTGACATATAAAGCCCCATTTAATTCATATAAGCACTTTCTCCCATTTAGATGTAAACTCTACCTTATAAATTATCAAGGTATTAGCTGAATGCACTGAAAGGGTAAACCAGCTTTCATCATTGCACAAGAGCACACAACCACCAGTAGCAGGCAGAAATGACATGGAAACAGAAAATTCTATTTACCTTCCTCCACTGTGAACTCATCTGTTCCTCTACACGCACGGTACAAATGGTGCCTAAGATTTACTGAGTTTCCAGGGGATTTGTTCTATCAAGCAAGTCCAACCTGTCCTTTAGTGTGACCAATCTTTCCTACTCAGTCTGAGACCTGCCCCAGCCCTGAGTGCACCTTAGGACGTAACCTTGTTTCTTGGAAAAGCACAAAGACCGTCAGAGCCAGTCTAAGGCAGAGAGCGGTGAGAAGGATCAGGAAAAGGCTCTGCCTTTTTCCCACATGCAAACCTCCCCTAACCCATGATATTTTAGTAATTCCAGAGACTCTGTACATCAGTTCAGTGAATGCCATTAAGGAACATCCTTGACATCTGAAGAAACAAACAACTGGCAGAGGCAACCAAAGGGCATTACAGTAAAACCAGCTCCCAGAGCACTGGCTACAATGCTGTCAAAACTGTATGCTGTGGACTGACTTGCTTATCAAGTTCTCTAATGCTTTCCTGTCCCTTCAAACTGAGGGCTGCTAGCACAGCCCACCAAAGAGAAAGGATATTCTCCTGAAACTACCATAGTTCCAAATTTTGGCACAGCTTTGGGATTTGATCAGTGTTCCCTTGTTCCAATAACAGTTACACAACAGCTCTCACAATTGTCAACTCTTAGTTTTCATCATCAAACATACTGGCATTACAATAACCATCTACTTGGAGCTACTCTGGTGTGAAGTAGGAACTCTACTTGCATTTGCTGGGTTTTCTGTTTTGTTTTTGTTGGTGTTTTTTTGTTGTTGTTTGGTTTTTTGTTTGTTTGTTTGTTTGTTTGTTTTAATTTTCCTATACAACATCAAGGATAGGAGCTTTTCAGGTCACACCTTGACTATAAAAGCAAAGGACAAACTTTAATAAATTCCTTCAGTTTCTATATTGGTATCCACAGTACTATGTTCTTCAGTGCCCTTAGTCAGGTTATTTAACAGGCCAGTATCTTGGTTCCCCCACCTCAGACAGTGAGATGAAGAAGGTCCTGAGGCTTCTGTACTTTGTACAACTGATGTGAAAATGGGTTTCATAAACAGGCTTTCAATCCCTATTTCTTTATCGCTGATAATAAGCTTCAATTATTTGTAGACAGAGGTATTTTGGGGTACAGAGTAAAGAATAAAGCAAAGTTTGCATTCCTATTCAGACTCAATAAGAGTGAAAACAATGTTTTGTGCCTCTTCCTGTCTGTCTGAAAAAAAATAGCAAAACTACATAAAATAAAACAGTTGGGAAATAGGGATTACTGGATAAATAAATTTGGAAGAAGAAAAAAAAAACACAGAAACAATTTTTGTGTAAGTAATGCAAACCAGGTTATTTTTACTCATTTTTTAATATCTGCTAAAACCAGCCCTGATGCAATACGTTGAAAACCTCCCTGTTTCTCTCAGTCCATAGATAAAAAGTGCCTTCAGTAGTGACTTGCAACAGGAACCTCATCTGTTGCAAACACTTTGAGCCTTCCTTATTTCTCAGAGAGGAAGTATGTGGCCTGTTTGGCAAATGCTGCTCTACATGACAGCGTGAACTTCACAACACTCTCATTCGACCGGCTGCTCCTCGACTTGATCAGCTAAACCTTGCTGGCAGCATGAGAGCAGTATTATGACTACGGCTTTTTTCAGAACTACTGCAACCTGGAATACCATGCCCAGCATTTAAAGGTAATCATTGCTCTGATAATGTTTTAGATTATCTGCATACAGGACCAAATGCCTCAATTTTATTTATATAAAAGGGAGTTCTATTTCATTAACAATGACAGTATTCAGACAGTGGATTTCAAGTACCACCAAAGGTAGAAATAGAAGAGCCTGCCTTGATAATTTTCTTAAGGAATGGTACTAAAGATAGAAGGGACAAGGAGTATTTCTGCTGAAAGCTCACAGTAAGATAGATGCTTAGGACCTTATGCTGAAGCAAACTGCTTTTTACTATAACCCAAAATATGAGCCCACAGTTTAGTGGGCTTTTTATTCAAAGTGTTAGAAGTGTGCCTACTGTAGTATTTCTGTGTCGTTTCACGATTGCATGTTTCTATGAATTACTTTAATGAGAGTATTATATTGTTCTTTCTAAGTGCAAAGATACAAGTGCCTCAAAGCTGAATGGATGTTCATTTTGACTGATAACAAATTAAGGGGAATTCACCAGAAAATATACAGCTTCTGAAATTTAATCTGCTTTTTTTTCCCCCACATGAAAAAATAACAGGATGCTGGTGCTTTCATTTTCTAGCTAAATGGGATTCAGACATTGCCTGGGAAGCTTATTGAGATTAAATTGTAAGACACTGGCAGTATAGATGTGGATACCAGGAAACAAAAATAAAATAGAATATAGCATCCCAGGAATGATGAATATCTTAATTTTACTAGTCTGTGGTATTCCCTGTAGACGGGCTTTACTCAGGAGCTTTTCTGCCTTCTTATTTCTCTTATTTTAATTTCTTTATATTTACTACCCCTCAATCATTTTAAATATAACCTTGGAAAAGTTCTTCCAAAGTGACAGACTTTTCTATATCCCACACTACTTAATGTCTCCAGGAGCACATTTTCTCAGAGAACAAATTCTGCAAGGGGAAGTTATTGCTACACGTGCTGCACACAGGAACGGAAGGGGAAATCTGTACTACAGGTTTTGGGGACCCCTGATATAGGTCAGTGGGATTCCAGCCTTGACAGGTGAAGAATTCACATCCACTGAGAGTTCTGCCACTGATCAATAGGACACAGAGCAGGACTGAGACTTTGGATGTTTCCTCACCGTCCTTTTGGCAGCGAAGATCACTAAGAAGGAGTAGCTGTGTGTGTGCAAACACTTATGGCTGCAGCAACCACCTTCCCTCAAGCTGCATGTGCACGAGTGGAAAGGGGAGGGAAGGAAGGACCAGTTCCTGGAACACTGCAAATGTGACCTTAATGGTTAAAATCAAATTTCCACACAAGCCTGAGGAGGTGGCCAGTGAGTGGGTAGAGCCGCAGGTGGATTTTGGGTTGCAGCCCAGCCGCCCAGCGGTTCCTCTGAGCTAAGCAGCAGTTACACTCCTCCATGCAGAGTTGATAGGGCACAGTGACTTTAGTGTCTATCATTTCTTCTTAATTTTTCCCAAATCCCCCTCAGTGAATTATTTCCTTTGGATCTGGCATAATTATCTGCTTCTATGGCAGAGGGATGCCACCTCTACTTGTATCCCAAACTCTGCCATCAAGTTTAGATATAAGGAACAAATTTCTTATGGTGAAACAAGAAAACAGGTTGCCCACAGAGTTAGTAGATGCCCCACTCTTGGAAGCATTCAAAGCCAGGTTGGACAGGGCTCTGGCTACATGATCTAGTTGCAGATGTCCCTGCCAATGGCAGGAGTGTTGGATTAGGTGGCCTTTAAAGGTCCTTTCAACCCCAGTTATTCCTTCAAGTGAGATTCAGTTCCCGGAGCTGATTTGCTATTTCAAAAGATTATAATCTATAAAACTGTTACTGTTCTGCTATTGACTTCAGTGATAAAAAATGGTTTGGCCACAAGATCTCTAAAGCTTCTGGTAAGTGCATTTTTTCAGGGTGTCTCCAAATTTCAGAAAACCACCAAAGAATTTCTCATACAGCAATACAATGCATTTATATTGTGCTGCCAATAATCAACACAAGCACGAGCTACTTAAGCCATTAAGTTCCATTACTCACTTGAGAGTAAAGTGCACCTTTTAATCACTTCGGTTAAGTGAATCAACAGCAAGGGTCGCAGCTTTCCATTTGTTTACTTTTACTGAACCCTTCCACCATGGGTCTAGAGAACATCTTGAACTCTCTACCACTTCCATCTCTATCTAAGACTTTATGCTGCCAATGGCAGTGACAGTAAATGAGCACGGAAAATGCAGCGAGACACGGCAAACGCTGGTGACCTCAAAGTCCAAGACGTCATTGCTCTTCACTGTTACTGAAAGTACTTTATAACATTTGTATTTTCTGTAAGTCAGATTCCTCCACACCTAAAGCAGCAGCACGGGGCTATACACTCTGTCCTGATGACTGCAGAGGTCCTTAGAGAAGAATGATGCCCGGGTGCATCGGTCTGGTACAGCAGAAGTGAGCCAGGCCAGTTTTGGACATGCTCTGCAAAAACACCAAGTAGGAACTTGCCTGTTGTCCAGTATTTAACCCCTCTGGACTAGACAGTGGCTTAATTGCACACTACATATAAGAAAATCTGCAAAAAAATATTTCAGGTGTTTTTAAAGCAACGTTTAGAGTTTCCAGAAAACTGAAGGTGCTGTGGTCAAATGTGCCATGCTTTTAGGAAGTTTGTAAGCGTAAGGTAAAATTTAAAGGACTCTTTCCATCATGTGCAAATACTACCTATTACTTCCCAAAGTGACTCAGGCACACTTGAAATTAGGAGTAGAAAAAATGCCCTTGAAAGTAATTGGTCACAAGTCTGACACTAGTAGGATGACTTGCTCTCCTGGCCTTCAAATACCAAGTCCCAGCATAAAGGGGTACACAGAGGGGTGCACAGAGGTAGGAGCCTTATTTCTGGGGTTTTTTTCCAGATCTTTGGGAGACAAAACTTGAGCTAGTCTGATCTAAATAACAATTGCATGTTTCAAAATTATATACAAGCATAAGATGTCGATGCTGTCATTCTTGCCATCTATCTGAAATTGCACAACATTTTTGGCAACTGCAGCTCAGTTAATATACACTGAGAAAGATTTGAGCTTCCCTTTTAAATTACTGCAAAAATGCAGGTAGTAGAGCACAGAGCTCAGTAGAGGTTATCTGTCCAGGTATTTATCTCACTTCCCTGGCTGAGTTTTTCAGCCCCGTTGAGCTCTCTATTGCTGTGCCCAGGAAAATTTCTGACTAATTTGAAGACGAGCCAGGAACATCTATAATATCTTTAGCCAAAGCACTGGCTGCACTACTTCTCTGGGTATACTTCTTTATGGGATACAACTGAGAAAAACATTCAATAAATTAAAATTTGGTTTTGCAGAAAAATATTCATAGTTAGATCAGGAAATTATGATCTTGCAAGCAGACAGTGCCTGAAAAAGTGAATTCAGGTTTCAGTCTTAGAAACCTAGGTGCATTTAAATGGAGAAAGATTTTTTGTTTTCTATCAAAAGAGACCTTTTTTTTTTTTTCAAACATGAGTACTCAAATAGCTTATTTAAATTTATTCAGCTTCTAGATTTCTTCTAAGAAGCAGCAAAACAGTTTTTTGTTCTTGTGACAGCAGCTTTCAGACGCTTGTCAGAAAGGCACTGGCACAGCTGCACCCTACAGATGTGCCACAAGCTCGTTCTGAGTGCAGACAGCAAAGGGGTAACATGCCATTTGGCCAGTGAAATAGAGAATCCTAGCAAAGAGCCTTTGGGAACAAGCACTAAGAAGCTTGGAAATCAGATGAGGTAGAGTCAAACTGTGCACTACCATCTGTTCTAGCACTGATCTCCGTGCTTTTGATAAAGGACGAATTTTCTTTCCTTTGAATGGCATTTTATTCTGTAGGGTGTCTTCCTAAACTGGATGCAAAACATAAAAAATTTATGGTAATAATCAACATACTCAAGTTCTGCCAATCTTATTCCAAAAGACAATTAGTAATAAAGTCTTGCTGATGTCAGCATTTTTGCTTCTCAGGGCTGACACCTCTCCAGCTGACATTGTCAGGCTGTAGCCTGCGTAAGTAAAGAGCAGCACAACAAAGTCAGTAATCATCTTTGAAATACTTAAGCTGGAAAAGACAAAAAGATGCAGAGCAGCCACTCTATGCTGCTAGAGCTCCTGATACCATTTTCACAGGCCAAAGGACAGAAATATATTTTTGTAAAAATAATTACCCATTTGCTAGTGGTAGAGAGTGACTTTGCTTTAATGTACAGTTTTTAAATGGGTATAGATTATTCTCCACTCCCTCCGAAAATATGCCACAGCATGTGAAAATATACCATAGCATGAGACACCTTCCACATCCAAGGGATTTTTCTCTCTGTCAGGGAGAATTAGAATGGCTGCAGTAAAGCTATTAGAAGGAACTGTTCCTCTCACAGTATTTACTTCCACAATTGTCTGATATTGTTTCTTGTACATCCACCAAAACTTTTTAAAACAAGTATCTGAAGAATTTGCACCACTGGTTTTACGCCAGAGGACTGTTCTGAGATAAAAAAAATTTTAGGTAAGGTGTTACTTTAAAAAAAAAAAAAAAAAAAAAAAAAAAAAAAAAAAAAAAAAAAAAAAAAAAAAAAAAAAAAAAAAAAAAGGAGGGGAAAAAAAAAAGGGAGCAAAAAAAGAAAAAAAAACGAAAAATAACATTGTCCACATTTGCTGAGAACACAACTGCATCAGACAAAACCTACCAAGCAATGTTCTATGTTCTCAGTAGTAAAGCAACATATGCACAGCACTGGAAACCAGGTACATCAGTCTAAATAGATCCTTTCCATTTTCAGAACCCCAAATGCTGAAAAGAACATTTTGTATATGAAATTATTGTATGGGCATGGCTCTGCTGTTACTTCCTATTGTGTTGAGGTACTGGTAATGGAAACTTTTACTACATCGTGTTCTTCTGAGCAACTTCCCTAGCTGTGGTTTTCTGCTATTCCCCTGATAAAAGCACCAAAGTGGTGAGAGTTTAGCAAGTATGTAAAACTCTCACACGAATTTGGCACAAGAGCTCTCAAAAGCAAAACTGTATAAAACTAGAGACACCCAAACTAGGTCATTTCTCATCTGCTGGCACAGCAGGTGTTATTCTGATGTTAAATTTCAACACCTCCTTTGATTTAGTTCCGAAGAACTTTGGTGGAATTAGAGAGCGCGATGGGAAACACTGTGAAAACTCCAAGAGCCTCCGAAGAAAGAAACATGCCGAGCCCAAGGGGTAAGCACTCGTTTCACTTCTTTCAAGAGAAAATGATGTTCCAAAGATATGGTAGATTCATCCATGTGTCTTCCTTCGCCCGCCTGACGTAATAAGAGCAGGCAAGTGCATGACTGCTGTGGGAAAAGGATTTCCACTAGACAGTGCTTATTTTTAGCTACATTCTAGCTCATTTTCCAGGAAGTACTCTGACAAAAAATCCTAAATGTTAAACTTATTATTTGCCAGAGATCCTTGAAAGACATTCCTTCCAAATCAGAAAGCACTGAAACGCTACTTCAGAAACCAGAAATTTTGTGTTTTGACACAGACGCATGGGGTATTTTAAATGGATTTGTTCTTGAAGTTTAAGTTTCCTTCATTTAAGGTTAGAAATTTTAATGATGTTATGCTTGCACTGAACTTCATGCCCACTGTGGCCCACAACCAACTTGTCCCCAGGTTTATCGATAAAGGTTATACAGAAATACAAGTTTCACCAGGCAAGCTGCCAAAGGTGAATGCAACACATCTGCCCTGTGCATCCACATGTGAATAAATCAGGTTGCAAATCCCCCCCCTGCCACTCTCATAGGCTGGTAGAGGTCAGGTATCTGATGGGGAAAGCAGGAGGGGTGCAGTGACCTGCTGCTCCAAACTGAGTGAGTGGGTGGAGAGTCAGTGCAACCTCTCGTGATGCAGTGAGACAGGCAGCTGGCACAGGAGCTGCAATAAATCACCCCTCAAAGGTGAGGAAGAGAAAAAAGTTTTGCTTTTTAGCTTTGGGTTTGGGGTGGGGGCTTTTGAGTTACTTTTTTTTAGAGGGGGGAAGGCATTAATCAAAATTTTTGGGGTTTCCATGAAAGCTGGTTGGCTGCTCATTATTATAAAGATAAGGAATCAGTCTGGTTTCATTGTTGTTGCAAGGAAACCGAGCCCTTCTTTTAGCATGGTCAGGTACTAGCTGATATGAGTAGCCTTGCAGCCCTAGGTCCTAGTAGAGCAGAGACAAAATACTACTCAGAGGCCCATAACATAAAAAGACAATTTTTTTTTTTTTTTAAGAAGAGTGCCTTATGCTGATATTCCCAACAACTACTGACACAAATACCACAAATAACCATCCAAACAGAGACATGCAGACACTCAGAGTAGGACCTCACTGAGGAGCATACCATGGGTGTGACCAAGTTTGTACTGTTCCTGTACATGCTTAAACTCAGGATTTAGCAGGGCTAAAAACAACTGCATCCCTTCCTGTGATGTAAATAAAACACACCCCTAAAAAATAATTCAACAAACATTGATAGCGCAACAGTTACAAGGGGAAAACATCCATTTATCCCACTTGCACTCTCCTTCACATCTAGAACACCTAGAAAGGTGATTTGTTAATCCTGCCTGACCTCCTGCTAACACCTGGGGAAAGAACAAGTCTCCCATGGCTGCAACGGCATCTGCCAAGGGCACAGGGGTGTCTAGGACACTTCACATAGCTGGAATTGTGCCAGACACCTATGCTGAAACATTCAAAGACAGGATTTTAGCTACAAAAATTGTCACTGATGGAACACCTCTCCTATGCACCCTTTTAGTAGAGCTTGTTGTCATATGACAATGGGTAGTGGTTTGAAACTAAAATAGGGTAGATTTAGACCAGATATAAGGAAGAATTTTTTTACTGTGAAGGTGGTGCAACACTAGATCAGGTTGCCTAGAGAGGTGGTAGATGCCCCACCTCTAGGAACTTTCATTGGGTTGGATGGGGCAACCTGATCTGGCTGAAGATGTCCCTGCTCATTGCAGAGGGCTAGACAAGATGACTTGTAAAGGTCCCTTCCAACTTAAACTATTCTATGGTTCTATGATTTATCAGCCTGCATAGCTCTTTGGATCTATCTCATAGTCTGGATCAGACCAGCATCTTTCATAATGGTTTAGACATTGCTAGTGAAAGTTGGGAATACAAACATCAGTACTGTCCTCCAAATCCGATGGAAAAAGACTTCTAAAAATGAACCTGGTACTAAAAGCATATGTTGTGATTAATCCAGTGAATTTTCATCTGTTTGTCTTCCTGAGCAGATCAAACTACAAATCACATTACAAAACACAGAAGATTTCCTACAGGCCATGAACAGCCACCTGTGATTTAACTGAGACACAAGATCCGATCCATAGTTTCCAGTTGAAATAGTTATTAGGAAAACCAGTTGGACACTGGTTCATTTCAGTGAGACTGAATAAAATGAAGGACTGAAACAGAAGGGAAAGAATGAAAGGAAAGAATGTCCAGCAAAAAGGGGAAGAAACAGATAACTAAAGCCTGCAGTCTTGATTTGCAGTGTGAATGTGTTCATCACACCCCTATGAGCCCCTTGTTCTGCCTGAAAGCTGCACTGAAAGCAAAGCCTTATGCTTTCCCCACCACCAGTGCACCAGTCTTGGTCCTGAGAAAGGGAACAGTGTAAAAGCTGCATTTCCCAAGGAGGCATTTGGACTCCAATGACAACTGTACCCACCTGACAGTACACTGCATGGGCATCCCTGGCATCACCCAGGTACTGATAACAGTAGCCAGGGCAGCAAGGGGTCATCAGGGATTATGAGCCCACCCCCTTCTCTCCTTCCTTGAGACCCTGAATCAAAGGTTAATCCCTACTGAGCTACACCTGTATAGCTCTTGGTTCCCAAGCTGGCTGGTTCAGATCTAATTTGGGCACCAGAGTGTGACTCTGCAGCCACACCTCTCAGTGCTGCACAGTCAGTCTCTCAGATGCAGAGTGCCCTCCTTCACCCCCTCTGGTACATACTATGCCATAAATCATAGTATTTCTGCTGGACAGTGAAGCTGGATGATGCATGAAGTTCATTCCCACTCCAGACATGGACCACACCAGCGCACAGCACAGCAGGTTTTTGAGGGTGATGAGCTGAATCTGGATAACCTGCCTGTGCTCTTCCTACACTCCTACACTTAGTCCATTCGCAATGAATAATTTGAGGGATGCGACATTCAGTCTTACACTTTGCAACACATTCAGGGATGCAGACATCTAAAATTAGCATGCATTTCACATTCATTTCCTGCTCTTAAAAAACCCACTCAATATTAACACCTGATTCAGTGGAAATGATTGTGCTTCGATCTTTCCACTCTAACTTTTGATGTTTTCCATTTCAGATGTAACCTACACTTGCACTGCGGAGGAGAGCTTGTGTTAGAAAAACTTAGCCAAATCTTTTTTCTTTTACAACTAGAAAGTGTGGGGAACTCATCAGATCAGATCTATTAGATCACTGTGTGGAGAAAGAGTATAATTTGTTTAGTTCCTGTTTCCAGTCTTTTGTGTTTGTAAGGAGCTAGTCTGGGTTCTGTGAAATGTTGTAGAGCATGGTGGAGTACTTTGTGTGACCAAAAACCCCAGTGAGGTTTGATTTAAATACCAATCAAAACAAAGTCCTCTTTGTGAAGAACGAGGGGTCCTTTATTGACACTTTAAGTGTATGTAGTTTAAGAGGTAACATTTGCAATGGATATGGAAGCTAACACTATGATAAATTCCTTCCTTTTCAGAACTACAAATTGGCATGCAAAATTGAAACAAAGAATGAATATAAAGATGAAAGTGTAAACAAAGTAACACAGGTCTTGCTAGAGTAGAGAAAAAGTCACATACCCTACGGTGCGTAACGAAATGCAAACCACCAGTACACAAGGAAGGAGAGAAGAAAAGCACTTCATTTCTGCCCTTTCACTGTGGAAACAGAACATCTATAAATAAACAACAGAACTTTAAAAAAAGCATTGCTAAAGGCATTGTCATTAAGCTCAAAATAACTATATTCCATGTAGAACTGCTGACTTACAATCTGCAATGAGAAATTAAGTGATGGTACTTTATCCTCATTTTGCAGTTCTTAAAATGTACCTTCTGGCCTGTATTTCTTGTAGCCCTGGGCAAAGATTTTGTTTTGTCAAAAAAAAAGACAGCACCAATGCTTAGGTCTTGTTAGGCCTCAAGTAATAAGTAGTTTCATGGACAGAGAAAGTATCACCCAAGTTTTCTGTGTGGAACAAGGAAGTAGTCAAAGATTTAGCACAGAATTTTTTCAGCAGGGTTGAACTAACTGTATAATAAGTGTATATAGTTTAATCAGTAGATTAATCACAACAATCAGCTGTACTGGACTAGTCTTGTTTAATTCAGTCACACTAATCAACTAAGAAAACCGTGGCAATACTAATACTAAACACACTGTCAAAATAATCATAGAATGGTTTGGGTTGAACGGGATCTTAAAGATTATCTAATTCCAATGCCACTGCCATGGGAAGGGATGCCAAGCACATCAGGTTGCTCAGGGCCCCATCCAGCCTGGCCTTGAACACTTTCAGGGATGTGGCATTCACAGCTTCTCTGAGCAATCTGTTGTGTTTCTTTCTTGCATGTTTCCTTCAGCCTTTTATTGTTATCAGTGTGAGTTGTTTTAAAGACCCTGAGACACACGGGCTGTCTCAGCATTTATTCAGAATGTTGCACCTAGGTTTTCCTAAAAAGCTGTCCTCCTTAAAGAGAAGTTGGCAAGGAATCTAGATTAAATTAGAAAAACTAACAAGATGCAGAAATGTGTCTAATTCTCCGTCTAATTACTTTATCTCCTACCCCTAATTTATTCCCATTTTTGCACATGTTGAGTTACAGAATCCAGTTTCCACACAAAGGGGAGCACAAAGTGCAGTGGTTGTTCTTCAAGCCCATTTTAAAAAGTGATGGAAATGGGAAATAATGGCCAGACTCTCATTGACCTTGATCTAAACTAATTTCATACCTTTGAAAAGTATCAGTGGTGCTAAATGATCAGTAGTGCTTGTTGATCAATTCAACATGCATCTTCCTTGTCTTAAATATAATGCTACAAAACTGTAGAGGCAATTACAGACAGTGGTATTACTCAAACTGTGCTACTTCCTAATACTATAAATGCTAATTTTTCTAGTTTCACAACGAATATATCCTTTAAATATGGTAATTACTAGAAAAAGTGCTCTAAATTTAGCTGCTTACAATTAACCAAATGACTTTTTTCATTTCTAGCATCTTCACATCCTTCTTATACAGCTATAGGTTCATCTTGAGCTATTTATGTTTACCAAGTGACATTTCAGAGATATTTTTTCCCATTTGACCTACTCCATAAAATATATCACACTTGTTGAAAAATCCATTTCTGTTTCAGAACTCTATATTTGCTTTAAGTGACATTTTCCTTTCTCTTTAACAGGCCAGGAGAGTGACTTCCTTGCTGTCCTCTATGATTATCCTTCAGCAGACATAAGCCAACCTATATTTCATGTAGGGGAAAAACTACGTGTGCTATCAGAGTAAGTGGATCAATTTCTTTTTAAAGTAGGTTTTATTACAATTGATGTCAAGTTCTGTTTTATGCACCTGGCCCAAACTGGATGCAGTTCAGCAGAACAGAGTTCAGAATTTTCAAGGAAAGATGCTTAGCCAAGGTGTAAGTTTCCCTGTATTTTAAGAATTTGGGATTACAGATTGATTCTTAGATTCCTCTGACATGGTTACTTAAGCTGATTCAGACTCTGTTCTAAAATAGGACTCAGAACAGAATTCTGCTTCAAAAAATGATTTTCAGAAAGTATTCCCCCAGTGTTAGTGGAAAACAGACTAAGAGCCAAAATTGTTTGAATCACATAAAAAAGGAAAATAATTCTGAATTTCTATATGTCAAGTGTATCTTTCATTTTCTCTCTCATCCTTCTTAATCTAACAACCCATTATGATTAGGTCTTAGAACTTCATCCTAGATGTAAGGTAAATCTAACAAAAATAAAATTAAAAGCTTTTTATTTCCCTATTTTTAACGGATTTTGCATTTTCTTAGTGGAGATTAAAAAAAAAAAAAAAAAGCCAGTGATTTACCAACCCAGTTCCAAAATTTATCAGCCCCAGAAGGAGGCAGGCTTAAGAACACTAGGTGAGAGTGACCTTAAGCAGAGTACAAATATTGCCAGACACAAGAGTGACCACATTTCTTGCAAAGTGAAAGTCAGCAGCCCTGATATTCTTTTATGCACAACTTGTATCAGCACACAATGACCTCCCAGAAGCTACTTGGCCCCACAGCCTCTCTTTGCACTGCTCAAAATGAAATGAAAGATTTCAGTTTTGCAGCTGGTGGAGCAGATGGATCCAAGGAGAGACCAGGCACATTCATAGCAGAGAAATCCTCTGAGGGTTTTAAATTCATAAAATAAATTCTCCACCTGAGAAAGTCAAATGGCTGGAGGACAGAAGTACTCAAGACAAGTATCACTGATGGTTCATGAATTCTCAGACTCTTCTCCAGGCCACCCTGACCTGCAGTGGCCTTTGTCAGTCACAATACACAGGGCTGTGTGTACCTTTGATCTGACCCAGGATAGCTGCAGTCACGTTCTGCTTTCGCTGCCTCCCTGAACATAAAGGTCATAAGACCCTACCACTAGATAAATCTTCTGCTGATGAAGAGCTTCCCTAAACCAGGGGGATTCTTCTCTGGTAACTTCCAGCAGTTTAAACCTTGCTCCAGTTTGCATAAATAACATACATGACATGGTACAACTGCTTCAGCTTTGAAATTCCAGCTTAAAGCCTCACTCTCAGCTTTCACCAGCTTTGAGCCCTCACACCACCACACAACTGCATATGCCTGTATCAGTGGTAATTATATGTGTGGTATATCATATGCATATACGTGCTGCAAAGTACAACTTCTAATAAAACAGGCTTTTGCAGCAGAAGTTTTTTGGCACATTTGCCTGTTGTGCAGTGATCAAGAGCTTCTCCTGACAGTAAATAAGAGGCAAAGTAAGCCTTGATGGGAAGTTTCCCCTTCCTATTTTAGATCATGACCTTGTTCACAGAAGACAAGACAGTTCAATGCTCTATGTAAACCACAGTGTCCTAATGCAGGACCTGTTCTTTCCTGCCAGGGTATGCTCTGATCTTGGTAGGAACTGTTTGACTGCAGCATCTTCCTGCCCATAAGCTCTAGGCACATTCCTCTTCTCAAGTCATTCAAATAACTAAATAAAAGAAGAGTAGTATGGGAGGGCCAGAGCACAGGTGATGAGGAGTCACCACAGAGAGAGAAGTCAGCATGAGCAGGCAGCACATATTGCTTTTACAAGGGCAGCTTTTCAGCCTTCTGCCAAAGCAACAATGTGTAGCAGCAATCAGCCCCACTACCCCTGCCAGGAACATGATATATGGAACCTCCATAGGAAATACAAGTCCTCACAGATATTTGTGATCGCTCTGTGTTGGCAGGATTAGATAAGCACCACTGGCACAGTTTCTCACTCTCCACACTTGTCAGGCACCTTTCATTACCAGATAAACAACTGCATTTAGCTGGCAGCAGTCAACCCAAATGTCCTCCAAAATTCCCCCTAGACTGCACACTGTAGCTCCTGCCCCAGGAATTTTAATTATCATAGGGATTTTTCAGGGTTAGTAATATTAAAGTTTGGAGCAAGAGAGATGATGAGTCTCTCTGGTTTTTTCTTATTGCAGTTCTTGGTTCTGTCTAGGAGAGTTATGGGGGAAAAAAAGACAAAAATAACCTAAAATTCTTATAGACAGTTTCATGTCAGCTGGAAAACCACAAACAAAACTTGTGGGGCCCTGAAATTTCCAGCTCCAAGCAGTAGATACTTCTCTTTTTCCCTCAGCATAGACATCCTGGACCATGGTCCCAGTGGCTGTAACTTGTGACATTTCACCTAAGAGTTTTCAGCTCAGCTGTTTTGACATACACTGAGACTCTGGTCTGCAGTCTGGAATATTTATATGTTAACAGTCTATTTGGGAACACTTATATGAAAACCAGCATTCAAACACAAGACGCTGTTATTTGGATTTCAACTCTTAAAGTGAAGGTGGAGAGAACCCATCAATCATCAGCATCCTTGCACCATCACTAAAGCTCAGCAGCACCCCTGTGAAAACTTGGTACCCTGGATTTATGAAGGTATTCAAAAGACAAAGCCAGCATTCATTATCACAGCAAGAAGTGAAGATATATCGGTGAAAATGTGTATGTTTAGTCACCTGGCTTCAGCTACAAGGTCTTTTTCATTGGAATCTGGTCTGCAACTCACTGAAGACAAGGAAAAGAGCAAACCACAAACCAGGTTCTGTTGGACTGAAAGCCTGTTCCAAAGCAAACACGATCCATTTCCCAAGTACCTCTATCCTGATGTTACAGGAGTAACTACAGGGCTGTCCAGACACAGCATATTCAGCTGTAAATGGAATATCTTGGGTACCAGTACAAGTCTAGCTGTGGGAAGGCAGAGCACAGCATGATTTAACCACTAAGTATTTACTCTTCTTCTTCTAACTACAGAAAAATATTTTATTACTTACGTAATTTAAATGGAACAAATGTAGCTTATTTCTGCGTCCAAACTTAATTCTCAAGTAGGTTTAGAAATGGAAAAACTCTAAATGAAACGAACTTGGGTCCCTTTCTGAACAAATAGGTTCAGGAGCACAGAGAGCAGGTTACAGGCTAATCTATATGTCCACTAATTTCCCAAAGGAGGAGAAGCTCTGAAAATATCTCTTCTTTTGCTTTCACACAGTGAAGGAGGCTGGTGGAGAGTCCACTCCCTTACAACGGGTCGAGAAAACTATATTCCAGGAAAATATGTAGCAAAGGTTTATCACGGGTAAGTAAATGTATTTTCCACAGCCTTTCAACACTATGTTTTTACATATACTGCTCTGATTGGTTATTCAGTGTCATAATCCAAACCATGGCAATAGTGACTTGACAGACAGAAATTTTATTTACTGACATTATAAGTTAGCTCCTTTGCAAACTGAAAACATCAAATCCACATAGAAATTTAGATTAAATGAAAAGGAAAAAATCCTTCTGTTAAATGCTGGAAAGGGCCAAAACTGCCTCAAATGTCATAGAAGGTATTTAACATGCATTCATTGCATGAACTGATCTTTAATTGTAAGACATTGATAAAGAGAGCCGATTTAGAATGAATTTTTAATATTTACAAAGAGCAAATTTTAAGCTATGTTTTCCCATGGAAAACAAACCAAAAAGAACAAACAGAAACACTAATAAGTCATTCAAGAATGTAAACTCTCTCACTGGAAGAACTAAGGAAAGTTCAGAGATTTTTTTGTAGCCCTGGACACCACTCAGGGGAAAAAAAGAACATTAAAGCACACACTTCGAAGTTTTCTGGCAAAAGCTTTAATACCTGTTTAATTTTAAGGATATGAACTGTGAATTTCACTGTGAACTATGCAAGCGCTTTTATGTCCTCCTGAAACAGAGATGCTTTCCCAGAGAGAGCAATGGGAAGGGAAGCTACTGTCTGAAACCTTCCCCGAGATCATTTTGATGACAGCAGACTGGATGAAACACATGAGGACAACTTTAAAATAAAATGCCAGTAACTCCAGACCAGCTGAGCAAGCCCAGTTACATGGTCAGACACTGGCTGTGGCAAAACACAGCAGTGCACCAAGCTGTGGTGAAAATTAGTAGGACTGATATCCTTCTCCACAAAGACAATTCGCTCAAATGGCTGGACTGTTCCCTAGAAGAAGGAAAATTGTAATTTATTTGGGGTTTATTTATGATACAATTTGGGGTTAACAAAAGTGGCTTAAATGAAAAAGAGAGTTTTAACTAATGCCACAGATGTCATCAATATACCACATGAATCAGTCCCCAGCAATTCAGATCAAAGCAGCTCAAAAAGTTTTGTTTTCCTTAATAAGTCCAAACCTTATTCATTCTTCTCTTTGCCTCAAAAAAGTTAAAGGAACTCAATGACAGCAGAATTTTCTCCATAAACTGGGGAAACATGCCTGAATGTAGTTCAGAGAATAACTATAGAAAGCCACAGAGTTATTTTGAAGTCACTTTTCCTGGCTAATGCAGCACTTTCACAGCCACATGCTGTTCTCTGTTTCACTGGTGTCCAAATTTCAGAATTTGTTTTTTCCTGTTTCACAGCTGGTTATTTGAAGGGCTGGGAAGAGAAAAAGCAGAGGAACTTCTACAGCTACCCAACACCAAGGTCGGTTCCTTCATGATCAGAGAGAGTGAAACGAGGAAAGGTGAGAAAATACAATTTCCCCCCCCCCTTGATCTCAGACATTAAAAGTTTTACAGCTCTTCATTTCACTCCCTGTCCTGCTCCTTATGGATCAGTCCAAACCCAGAAAATGTATATAATGGGAAGGCAAAGGCACCCAGTGAATGGGAAGGCAAAGCCACCCAGTGCAGCGTGCCAGCCTTCATCAGTCACCTACATTTTGGGTAGTGCTGGAAACAGGGTTAGTGATGGCCATGGAAAGTTCCATGGGCATCAGCACAAACAAGACACAGTTGTTCAAACACTATTTACTTTGGTCTCCTGCAAACCTTATGAGGCAGTGGGACTTCTTAATTTTGTTTACTTTTTAAAAATGACATGCCTTCAATTTTAGTTTCTTTCTCTTGCTATAGGGAAATTGTACTGTACCAACTTTATACTTTTATTCTCTTCAGTGGGAACATAGAATCCTAGAATACTCTGAGTTGGAAGGGACCCACAGGGATCATTGAGTCCAACTGCTGGTCCTGCACAGGACCCCCCAAGAGTCACATCATGGGCCTGAGTGTTGTCCAAATGCCTCTTGAACTCTGCCAGGCTTGGTGCTGTGACCACTGCCCTGGGCAGCCTGTTCCAGTGCCCAATCACCCTCTAGGAGAAAAACATTTTCCTAATATCCAACTTAAACTTCCCCTGGCACAGCTTCATGCTGTTCCCTTGGGTCCTGTCACTGGTCAACAGAGAGAAGAGATCAGTGCCTGCCTCTCCTCTTCCCCTCCTGAGGAAGTTGTAACTGCAATGAGGTCTCCTCTCAGTCTCCTCCAGGCTGAACATACCTCTCACATGTAATGTGCTGCCTTCATTTTCTGAAGCACAAAAACCACATCCTAATGCCATGACACTACAGTTAAATGAGAATAAAAAATCATCTGTTCTGACCTCTTGCATACTACAGGCCAAACAGTTTCTTAATACCTATATTAAATTCAAGGAAATTTAGGATTAGCATTCAGTCCTTGCCGATAAATGCTGCGTAACAGTTTTAAACAAAGAAACAGAAAAATCCAAGTGGTCATCTCTTGCATTATCAAGTCTCAGCTACTACATGAATCAAAGCTGACTAAATCAACATATACCAGCCTATGAGTCTGATCTCCCTCTTCAGCAGATGGCAAACAACTTCTATAAAGGCCTATTTCCTTTACACCATTTCAAAAGATCCCATACCAGCAAAAATAAAGGAAAAGCACACCAGAAATTTAAATTCAACCAAAATCTCGTGCCCTGATGTTGTACTCTTTATTTTTCTTAAGTATATATAAGAAGAATAAGTAAAAATTAGGATGGCCACTCGGGTTTTTTCAGATTTTTCTGGGATGTTTTGGATAATGGCACCACATCTTACAGATACTCTGGCTGTGGTCACTGTTACCCACACAGAATTGCAGCCCTACTTTGGTGTAACTAGTTCTTCTCTTTCCCCAGGGTTGTATTCCTTGTCAGTGCGACACAGGCAAGTGAAACATTACAGGATCTTCCGCCTTCCAAATAATTGGTATTACATCTCTCCACGTCAAACCTTTCAGTGCCTTGAAGACCTGGTCAATCACTACTCAGGTAAAAATAAATGCAGAATAAACATATCGTCCACTAGCAACTGTAAAACTATATCTCAAAGGCCCAGAACGAGAAGTTTTGCCTATGTCCAAGACTTTCCACAGACCAAGCAATGGAAAAAATGTTGGTTTATAGTCTTTTACTTTATTTCTCACCCTAAATACAAATATGCTGCCCTTAACTGTACAAACTGCACAATTAAGTGGCTTCAGTTACCATATATCATAATGAGAACATTTTAAAATGAGGAAGGAAATTACAATGAACTAATTGCCTAAAAGTTACAAGAGAACAACAGGTTCTGTGCTTAATTAGTAATGGATACTCCGTAATTTTTAAAGTGTGAAGTTATCATACCTGTATAGTTCATAGCTAAATGAAAACATGTACTTTTCAAAGTACAAAGTACTTTGAAAAAAGAGTACTCTGATCAGCTGGGGAGAGAAGTCATATTCACATTCAAAACATGCAGAAGAAATTCCCAAGTCCAATGATATAAACAGAGGAGTAAGAATTTGGACAGGATTTTTATTTATATATACGTGTGTATATATGTATATATACACACATATATATATATGGTTTATGTTTCTGCTCCGTCACAAACTTCCTTCTAGTCTCTGAGCAAGTCACTTTATCTCTCTGTGTCTCAGTTCCTCACTTGTACTGTATAAAATATATCCTGTGATAAATTAAAAGGCAAAGGTATGAGGAAAGGAAAAAGTTAAGCCTGTGTTACTGTGTCCTTGCTGAGAACACACAATTTACAGAGTTCAAAACTGTTTATTTGAGCATGTGCCAGGGAAAGAAAACAGTAAGCAGGCATTAACTGTCTGTGTATTCATTTTTCCCATTCAGAAGTTGCTGATGGTCTCTGCTGTGTCCTCACAACACCTTGTCTTACCCAGTGCACTAACAACAACACCATGACGAATCCAGTTCCTCCTGTGGTGATGAGGAATAAAAATTTCAGCTGGAGAAACATTCACAGGTACCACATTCAACACAGGCTGCCAGAAACAACAAGGGTGTTTTCCAGTCCTTGTATATCCTTGTACTTGCAACTCAGAAGATACAGCCATTTCCTCCTCCTGAGACCAGTTTTAAAGATTAGACAATCTTCTGGCAGCAAGTTAACCCATGAGCACTGGATGCCCAAATCTCTAACTGATAATCCACGTCTAACTTTGAAAGAAAGTACAGTCAGCATTCAATCATTTCTGCTATCCAGCTATCCACATAAGCAGTCCCCTTTGTGACCAGGTCACAAAGCCTGGTCAGATCCACCACCACTGGCACACCGATGTGCTTTCAGGTGAGCCCCAGCTGAAGGGGCTCCCCGTTGCCGACGTGGTGATCATCCATGAAGCAGCACAGGTGCAGTGAACGCATCATCCCAGACCTGTTGTGTCCCTCTCAACACGCAGCCCAACTTGAAGTTCATGAGATTTCTAATATCACAACTGCAACTAGAGAAAGTAGGTCAGGTTTCAAAAGCTGGGGAAACAACCAACCTCAGGAACAAAAGCACCTTTTACTTTTGAAGTGTAAATTTCCCTCCGCTACTTCTTCTTCACAAAACATATTCATGTTTATGACGGCAAGAAAATTTTGTGCAGTATTGAGGTCATTTTTCCTACAGATTAAGAAAAGAGTATAGTTGCTATTTCCTTTTCAGATGCCAAAAAATATTAAGATATTACTGTTGTACTGTTTTTTTGAAAATTGCTAAGTGACAGGAATTTTCAATGATTTATGAGGCAGGAATTTTTTTATACAACAAAAATAACATTATTTGGTTTAACAACTGTTAATATTATAACAATAGGCTCAGTCCATGTAGCTGAAACAGTAATAAAATTTTGTTCTTTTAAAGGCTGGAAGTGACTGAAGATACCAAAAGCACCCTGGCAGCAATGGATGACTCTTGTCTCAGCTATGGCCTGAGGGAAAGTATCGCTTCCTACCTCTCCCTAACAGAGGATGACAACGCTTCTTTTGCAAGTGCCAGAAAGAAGAAAGCCCAATCTCTTATATACACAGGGAGCAAACGTAAAAGTGCCCTTCACTTGCCACCTACATACTATGAAGACTAAATATAAGACAATCAGGGGGAAAAAACCCAACAACTGAGGTGTTAGAAGAGAAACCCAGAGCACCCCGTGGTCCTGCAGTCCTTCAACAGCTGAGAAATACAGACACCCCAGCTGGTGACCCAACTCTAGAACTTCTGCATTTAATCTTCTGAATGTTACCCAGAGACCTTCTCAAGGGTGCTATCTCAGCCACGGAATATGCTGGGAGTGTCCCCGGTGTACCTGAAATTAAAACTGGCTCACAAACAGCAAAAATGGAGATAGACTCTAAATCAGAAGCCAAGTGAGGCAAGTGACTCTTCAGCAAGGGTGATGCCCAGCACTGTACAAAGGTGACTGCATAGGCAAGGACTAACTGCAGCTCAAGAACTTAATTTAAGTCTTGCTCTGATATTCTCCACAAGGCTGAAAACCACCTTTACAGAACCCATCTACATTGGAAAAAGGAGCCTTTTTCATCTCAATGTAGAATTATCCATTGTCATTGACAATGGGTCAGAAAGTTGTCAATAACTTTGAGAAAGCATTTAACATCCAGCATCCAAGAAACACCTGATTATATTGACTCTGTACTTACTTTTTAGGAGAAAAAAATTAAAATCACTGACTTTGCAAGTAGCATTTAATTAATCTGCTCACAGTGGCCTGCAGCATCATAAAGTAGCCACAAAATTAAGAACAGGCCTAATTCACAGAGAAAAGCAGGTCCTGCTTATCCCTGAGATGGGAGTACAGACATATCCAAACACATAACTCAGCTGCTCATAGTGTAGCAGATATAAAATGAAGAACAAAGGGGGGGGTTAAACAAAATGTAAAATGTGATAATATTGTGCCTAACTGCAAAGTTTGGCTTGCAAAGGTGTGACCTTTTATGTGTAGAGGAATATATTTTAACTTCATCTTCTGGAGTAAGCCTCATATTTATGTATAATATTTATATTATTAGAGCTTTTAAAATAATTAAACTAAGAGAACAAATCAGTAACAGTGGATGTTAAAGATTTTTCCTAATTTCTTGTCTGAAGAGAGTTATGTCAAATAGTAATGACACTTTTCATCAAACCACTTAAAAATTAAAGGGTTTTCTGAAATTTCATTAATTTTTCTACATGTATTTACCCTTTGCTAAGGGCATAAAAAGCAGGTAGCATGTTCCTTTGAACTTGCCTTGTGATTGCTTTTGAAATCAAGCAATAACTCACATCTGAGGGTGTAAAATGCTGCAACCTATGTTCTCAAGCTGAAATATTTTCAGTACAATATTCTGTTGAACCTTTTTGCAGAGATTTGAATAATGAAGATTTGGAGAAATAGAGAACTGGGTTTGTTTGTGTATATATATATATATCACCTGTAGAAACATCTGTATGCTCTTTAGATCTTGTATCAGGTCATTTGCACTATCAAGAGAGGTTCAGAGATTAATATATTTCACAGCCTATTTAAACACATCTCAGAACTTACAGGATGAATGTAATTGGCTGGTAAACATTGAACTCCAAAAAGCAAAAGAAACTCAGGAACTCTGGGCGTTTGCATAATCTCACTACTGTTACTGCTCATTAATATGCTACAGTGACTGCATTTTATCCACGAAATACGTATGGGGAGCATTACAGATTTCTAAGTCATGGCTTGTATGTATTTATTAATTAAAATTATATCCAGTAGTTACTTTGTATTGCTTTTAGAAAAAGGAAGACCTACTGTGCAACTAGTTCAAGCACTCAGTCTTGCAATGCCACTGCCAGAAGGTATCTTTGACAGAACACAACAAAAGAATCCAAGAGCTCATACAATTGGCAGCACTTGGAATATGCCCTGTAAGAAGTGTTGGAAGGGACCTCCAGACATCACCTGGTCCAACTCCCGTGTCCCAGGAGGGCCACGTTTGGCCAGTTGCCCCATGTCCAGATGGCTTTGGAATATCTCCAGGATGGAGACTCCACAACTTCCATGGGCAACCTGGGCAGGCACTTGGTCACTTCCCTGGGCAACCTGTGCAGACGCTCAGTCCTCCTCACAGTAATGACATGAGAAGGTGACAAATCCTAACTACACGTGCCTTAGGGATGGCTGAATTTTATAGATGGTTATGGGGAAATTCTATGAGGCCTGGTCATTTCTCACAAATAACTGAAAGACTGTATCAGGGACCTTTAGGGAAACACAACCTTGCAAGGGCCGACAATACCGAGGCGATTCCGTACAAATCTGAGACTACCTAAGGCACGACATCAGAAATACCAAACTGGGGTAGGGGTGTAACAAAACTGGGATCAATGGAAAAAAAGTAATCAGAGCTGGTTGGTTTGTTTGAGAGGGAATGAGCCTGGTAAAGGAGAAGAAAAGGAGATGGGAAAAGAGGGAAGAAAGGGGATCTAAAGTGTAGCTCATCAGCAGGATCAGGGAATTTTATGGTCCATGTCAGACAGCCCTGCACCTGTCTGCAGTAGTTCCAGAGGGACAATAAACCCTCTCTTTCCAATATTGGCTGATCTGCTTCCATGGTCAGGAGGTGCCTTCCCTTAGGCTGGGAGCTCACCTCCTGACACCTGGCAGGAATGCCTGAAGAGGACATCTAACATAGCTGCCCCTCCACAGCTTCCTGAAATTCATACCATTGATCCACTCTTCTACATCAAAATTGCACTGTCAAATAAATCAATTAACCAGAAGGTGAAGGCAGATGACAGGTCAATGCTCTTAAACCATTTAAAATAAGACCATAATTACTGATACCACTTTTTTATAATCACACTACTGAAAGGTGAAATAAATTATAAAGGTCCTCGTGAAGGGTTTTTATTGATTTTGTGCAAACTGTTTACAGATCTGTTCCAAAAAAACACCTATTATGGGGCAGACATAGGAGACTCAAAAGCATTTTGCTATTTCAGGTGTTTGTCTTCTTGTAAAGAAATTTTCATACATCACACCTTTCTGCATGCTCAGAAACAATCTGGTTTTATCATGCATGGCAAAGACCAAAACAAAGAGCACAAAGCTGACTTTTGCAGAAGAGCTGTATTGCTTCATGGGATTTTCCCTCAGGAAAGCTATATCTGGTAGATATTTTCAGTTTTATGATTCTTAGTCTGTGTGCACCTCCTTTTTTACAATAAAATTAAAAGTAATGATTTTGGTGTCTGGGAACAAAAGCAAGACACATCCCTTTACAGGAGGTGTAAGTGAGAAATCTGAGTAAACCAACAGTTGCATCTGGCATCACTTTAATAAAAAAAAAACTTTTTAAAAAAGAAACAATCAAGTATATTTTAAAGCTACAAGCTTCTGCTACTGTTGGTTGCTTTTTATTTTGTCAGTGTGCTTCACAAGAAAACTACACCCACTGTGATGCTGTCAGGATAAATAATTAACACTTCTCTTAAATCAGTGGAGATCCTGGTTTTGCCAAGACAGTGCTCTGCACAGTCCCAGGAAGAAAACTGTTGTTACAAACACCAGGTAAGTGGAAAGAACTGATGCACCTGCCTGCTCATTGAATAATGGAAAACAGCGGCAAGTGCAATGTTCTGCTGTAGGAGAAAGAATGAGTTTAGACTTTTTTGTATAAAAGAGAAGATGTAATGAGGAACTACACTCCAGAAGTAATAATAAGCAAAGAGGTTCTTGCATTTCCCTTTCCCAAGTTGCTCAACTGGTAAATTGCACTGTATCATGTCAGTAAAGGGTTTGTGACTTCAGAGTAAAAGTGGGATGAAACTGAGAGGACAGGACTCTGAATCTCCTAGTAAATTACCTGCTATGGCAAAAGCCGAGTCAAAATCTTAGAACTGTGTGAGGAATTGTCTGACAATGACACAAAAAAAAAACCCCAGCTACTGACCAGCAATTTTCAACAACTTACCTTGTCTTCCCCACCAGATTGATGCAATTAAGATAAACTTATTGAGCCACAGGGATGCAAAAGGCAAGTTATGTTTTCTGAAGCAAGGGCACACTGAAGAAAAATTAAGATGTCATTATTTCCAAGACAAGATTTTATTTAACTGGGCTCTAAGTTTTCTGAACCAAGAATTCTGTCCCACTGCTCACTGTTCAAAGTCAACCCTGCTGGCAGAGAGGTCATTTTGTCCAAGTACCATTTCTGCTGGATATATAAACCTCCTCTGATGATCAAGCCTTATTTCAGAGCACACCACTCTTATGTAAAGATAAATGGCAGTACTGACGCTGATAAAACTGATCTCAAAGTCCTGATTCAACACAGTAAAGGCTGTAAAAACATGGATCATTTGGAGTGACTAAGAAAATGGTGCAAGCTGACAGCAAATAAGCCCATCAGTAAATGCAGTTTTACTCTCTGAAACGTCCTTTTCTTTTAAACGAAATCTGCCATAAGATCAGATAAGAAGATTGGATATTCTAACATACAGAAGTTTGGCTCACCAGTTTTAGAGTCTAAAAACTGCTGACCAACAAACGTATTTATGGAATGGAAACTAAGCTGTTGTACCTGTAAGTTATGAAACAAGGTTATTTATATAATGCACAAAAAACCACAGTGACGAAAACTAGACTCTTACTATGAGTAAATCAAACACCAAAGTGCATCTCTTGTACATCCTGGTGAAGCACTCGGCTCCTGGAGATAACAGTCACAGGTGAGATGAAAAATAGCTATAGCAATAACAGCCCTATTAGCGCTGCCAAGGTATGGATGAAATAAAACCAGCACCCACACACTGCAACATCCTCGTCTCTGCAACAACATCCTTTCACAATGAAGTTAAAGCAGGAATGGAACTTACCATCAACAACACCCTCCTGAAAAGGTCAGTATCTGCTGTCTGTGTGAGCAGGTGAATGCTGGTGATGTCTGCCCCACCACGGTCAGCTCCCAAAGAAACCCTGCTGGGGTCTCCTCCAAAGCCAGCAATGTTCTGCTGCACCCACTTCAAAGCTGCCAGCTGATCCAAAAGGCCAGCATTCCCACTCGCCTCAGCAGAACCTGTTGTAGAAAATAAAACAGGGCTGAAAAGAAATAAAACTATAAACATATGAAGTTTTGACTAAATGTCACGTTTTTAGCAGCTCCTGAAACTGAACTTGGACAAAACTGCTACCATAAAAGTGGTCTCTTCCAAGGATATCACTTTACAGACTGACTCCATTTCATTTTTTACCACCCCACCAGGCAGCTCTGGAGGTGCCTCTTTGTCTGTCCTGATGATAGACAGATAGAAAAATAACACTCCAACTTCTAAGCTTCATCAGGACACATCATGGCAGGAGACTCTAATACAGGCTCAAGTATCCACAAATTTAGCCATAAGATTCTTTTTCTACATAAGTAGCTCGATCTTGAATTAAAAGCACACACCAAAAAAAATCTGTGAGTTTCCCCGATTCTTGAGTTGGAAGGGACCCATAAGGATCATTGACTGTTTCCCTGGAGTGCACCTAATTGCAGGTTTCCTTCCTACATCCCTTTTACACTTACCTTGTCTGACCAATCATTAAAAGTCATAACTTGCATTTCTTTATTATTTTAAAATTATTTTTAAAATGTGTCATATCTCCATCTCTATCCTTCTTTGAGATCATCCATTGATAGAGATCTGATATATATATTCATATTTTTGTTAACATGAAAACAAATAATTAATCATGTATTTCCCATGCCTAAGTATCAACACTTTCTTTTCAACCCCAACAAGTGGTAACCTGATACTCTCATTAATAGGAAACTTATGTTGAAAATGTCTAATGATGCAACCCCTTAGGTAAGGTTAATTTTATATCAACAAAAGCAGAAATAAATAATCACTCCACAGTCTCTAAGAAAGGAATAGAAAATGATTATTCACTGTCTACTTCTTTATAATCCCCTATGAGCCATTTATTTTTAAGTTTTAAAACGTTTAAAACTTGTGGAGAAAAAGCCCCACAGGGCAAGACAAAAAAAGCCATGAATAGAAAAACAGCTGAAACTATTTGTTTCTTCCATTGCCAAGACCAAATAGCACAATTTTAAAGTAAGGGTAGGTTCAGAAACTAGTGAATCAAAATCAACAGTGAGTGGAATAAAAAGTTGCCACTTTGTGGAGATGTAGTCCTGTCTTGGGAAAAGAGTAATTGAAAGTTTACATCCTGTGGTAGATATCAATATGCCTAATGTAATGAATTACTGGAGTATCAAACATACCAGTTTAAGCAGCAGAATAAATACAAAGGAGAACAGATAACTGGTTACCTTGCAGGGCTTAGAGATACCCACATCAAAAATAGGCATTGCTGTAAACACCCTTCCAGTAGGGCAGCCAAAAGCTAAGTGGTCCAAAACCCAAAAAACTACAATCTTCCACCTATAGCCATAGTTTCAGATGAACAGTCCAAGTCATACCAGTGAAGCAACGGAGGAAAAACTTTCCCTGGTTAGTTTTTGGGGATTGGTTTGGTTTTAGGTTTTTTTTTTGCACACCACAACCAGTTCCCAGGGTCCTCAATCCAACAATAAACCCACTCTGTGCTGTTGAAAAGGAAATCTCATTTTAAGGATTTGCTGCATTCCTTGTGAGACATCCCCAGAGGAAGTGAAATCACAGAACCATTTAGGTTGGAAGAGACCCTTAAGATCATCGAACCCAAGTGTTAACTCAGCACTGCCAGATCCATCACTAAACCAAGTCCCCAAGTGTCACAGCTACAAATCTTTTAAATGGTGACTCCACCACTGCCCTGAACAGCCTGTCCCAATACTTGACAATCCTCTCGGTGGAGAAAATTTTATATGTAAATCCATGTAAATGTTTTAGCCACACAGTTTGCTAACAGTATAATTAACAAAAAGTCTTAAAAGGGAAATACAATCAGTTCCTTTTGCCCTGGCAAAAACCACAGCCAGGTTGTGAAATGTACCACACTGGAGAACAGATGCATGCATGGACATTCACAGAGTTAGACCAAAAGAAAAATGTCTGCCAGGAATCTTTTCCACTGCCTTTTTGTAGGAAAAGATCACATTCCTGAGGACCATGGGAGACTGAAAAGAAACCAGTGTCTTTGTTTGCTTCCCTCTGAACATACATATGCAATTCTGTTATTACCAAATGGAAGAAGAACAATAGTGCTAAATTAAAGCATGAAAATCATTCTGTTTTATACGACTTCATGGAATCTTATAAGAATCAAACCCAAAAACATGACTGTCTTCTCCATATCCTTGCCATCTCTACCACTGGCAATTCACTCTAATTTTTCTGGATGCAAAGCAAGAGGTAAAGGCACAGCAAGAATGTGCATCTCCTTTTGTAACATTAATGGGTGATAGCAAATTAAATTAAACATCATTTGTACATAGAAGAATAAGAGCTCTTTCAGTTCTTGAGAAGGCCCTGCCACTGAGACCAGAACAGCTGCAGAACTAACAAAAACCCCAACCAAACAAAAGGAAATCTGTTGTTTTCACTATTCTTCAGTTCCTTAAATATCCATTCAATTTCTTCATTTCTAGTTTTGCAATTTATAACAAGTCAACCTGAGAGGATTCAGCACTTTTCATAGTTGGATAATGAAATTAATATTACTCACAAGTTCATAACTTTTATTTCTAATTGTAGAGCCTTCTAACAGTCATGCTGCTAATGTCCCCACAGTCCTAAGGGTGAGCTCCTGCCTCCTTTGAAACTACTGGTTTACTTCCAAAGGACCAGGATTTGTCTTTCAGGAAGAATGAAAAAACATGCCTGGAATATCATTAAGGATTTGATTGAGGAAAATCCTTCTATTACTTGACCCAGACTGCCAACATTCACTGAAAATCCCCAGTGGCTACTGGTCATGTCTCTCTGGTGGCCAGTGACAGGACCCAAGGGAAGAGTGTGAAGCTGTGCCAGGGAAGGTTTAGGTTGGATATTAGGAAAAAGTTCTTTTCCCAGAAGGTAGTTGGACACTGAAACAGACTCCCCAGGGCAGTGGTCACAGCACCAAGCTTGTCTGAGTTCAAGGTGTGCTTGAACAACACTCTCAGACACATGGTGTGATTCTTGGGGTGGTCCTGTGCAGGGCCAGGAGTTGGAACTTGATATTCCTTGTGGGTCCCTTCTGACTCAGGATATTCTATGATTCTAGGATAGTAGAATTTTCCCAAATGCACACCAAGGACTTCCCAAAGAGGACGAGGCCAGCAAAGACCGCACTTTTCTCTGGTCACAGCCCCACAGTACAAACGAGGAAAAGGTCCCCAAATAGTCCCAACGTGAAATGAACCACCTCTATATGAAGGTTTGCAGGAATACCAATGACAAACACCAAGCCCATTTATTGACATTTTGGGACATGTAAGCAGATCCTCATGAAAAAGAGACTGAATACTTTTCCTGTTCCCGAAATTATGGACCATCACATAAACACTGGGGTATAATATTCAGCCCCTCCATCAGTTTCCACTTAGGAAGAAACCCAGGTGAGGCTCACCAGGCTGAAGGAGGTTAGTGGGCAATGTGTGGGCAGTGCTGCGTAATAGAAGCTCCCATAGAACATATCCACGCTGCATTTGGCTCTAGACAAAATGAAATTATGGTATCACTTTCTTAAACATCAGGTTTGCACTGATGAAAACTGATGTGTTTTTTTTTTTCCCCCCCGCAGATACACCTATTGCCAACTTCTCACCTGAATAAAGGAGCTTATAGTGCCAGATCTCTAGATACTGAGTGAAAGATGGGCTTTGCTGAGAGCGAGCTTTGAACAAAACAGTCAACAGAGAAGGGAAACAATAACCAATAACTGCAGTTATAACCCCAAAATGGGCAAAATCCACCCAGCAGTGAACACTTAAAAGAATTATGAGGCAAAGTATGTAGGTCTGGTATTTGCAAGCATGGCAAATATAACCTCCTAAAGGTTATAAAGGTATTAAAATGCCCACTAGAGAGGCCAAGAATTGCTACAAGACCCAGGGAGACAGAGTTCCACTTGCAATTGTTGCATTTTCTCTCCTGGTCTACCTCAGTTCCCCTGCCCCAGGCAGAAGTGAAAGATGGTAGAAAGAAAAGTATTCTCTATTTGCTTAAACATGTAAATCTAATAAAAGTCAAAATGAAAAAAAAAAATCAAACACCCAAAACAAAACAACAACAAAACAAATCACAAAAACAATCCCGAAGAGCAGATGGCACTACCACAAAAGTTTAGGGAGATCCAATGTACATTTTCATGTGTATGTGCCTCTTTGAGATGGGAATTTGTATAATTTTCAATAGCAATTGATATTAGGGGCCAATAGGAGAGCAAAAGTGTCCTTTACACTAGAGTATGGGGAAGAGTTGCAAACACAGAACATGCAAGTGTTCACTCAGATCCAGGACAGTACAGAGGGCTAACAGATTCAAATGAAATGTGGCGAGTCCTTCAGAGGAGAAGTCAAGCTGAACTGCTGAGGAAACAACCATCTTTGTGCCATACTTTCCATCCTTTCACATCCTTCTTACCATGAACCTGCAGTTATCCCTCTCTGCCTCTTCCCCACTCTCACATGGGCACAACAGAGCATCAGCAAAATTTCTTGGATGGAACAAGTTGGAAGTTGGGAGTCATTGAAAACCATACCCACAATGGTAGGCCACTGGAATTAGCAGGAATTCTGATGCCTAACCTATCTTCATGTGTGTCTGCAAAAAACAATACCCACAGCTGCATTTGCAAAAAGAAGTCTAACCAGTGCTTTGATATGGATGCTTGAGTTTGGTTTTTTGTTGTCCCCTTGCCTCCAGCCCTTCCCCTTTCTCTTCATATCTAGCCATCACCATTTCTTGGCTATTTTTCTTTTCAAAAAAAAAGGAAAAACCCCCAATCAGTGAAATATATAACTCTCAAGTTAAAAAACTAACTAAAAAAAAAAATAAAAATCAGAAGCAGAAGTGTTACAGAATACAACTTATCCCATAGCTGTGTTTGTTCTGGAAATCCATGACTTACCAGTACTAAGGAAGCCAAAGACACCGACCCGGTAGTTTGCTGTCACGACAATGACATTACCGACGGCAGCAAGGTAGGATCCATCCAAGGTTATTTTTCCCTCCTCAGCATTGTAACTCCCTCCATTGTGGAAGAACAGCAACACTGACATGTTTTTGACCTGCCATGAAAACAATCAGCTTACTATTCCTGTAGACAACTGCTTTTGTCAGTCACTGATGAGGACACAAGCATCCTCCCCATTAACGTTATCTAAGCCATTTACAGCTCTTTATGAGTGACCATAATGAGGGGGTATCTGGCTATCTGTCTGCAATTCAGTGGCTATTGTCCACAATTGTCCACAAATCCAGCACAGTGACTTATATACCATTAAAGAGGGCACTCTGTCCAGTATAAAGCAGATCTAATGGCACCACTGTGTTCCACCAGTCCACATCTCCTCTAGGTTAGCCCAAGGCAGCTCCTGTTGCCTTGGCAGCTGAGCATATGGTGTGCTTGTCTTTGCTAAAGCATATCTGCTTCACACAAGCATGCAGGAAAAGTTCAAACAAGAGGGAAACAGGAGAAGATAAAGGCCTGTTGGATTGCTTCCTCTTGAGCAAGACTAAATAGCTGTGCAGGGCTGTCTCCTGCTCTCAAGTCTTCAGCACTTAAGCACTGCCTGGTCTAAAGAATGTCACTGCATACTGATATCAATCACACTACGTGCTCCTTCAATCTCCTCTACTAGATACCTAGAGGGGTCCTGCAGAAAGGACTTTATGTCTGCAAGGGTGGAAACTCACCTCTCAGGAAACACAGAGGTACTCTGCCCAGGAGAGCCCAGCAGGACTCTCAGGATGGGAAGGGGCTACGATGGTCTGCACCCATGTTAGCACTCCTTGCACAGCCACCTCATTTTGCACAGAAACAGAGGCCTTTTCCCAAAGCAGCATGAGGTGTGGACCCTTCTGCACACACAGCAGGGCTGCAGCCAGGCTGCTGCTGCTGCTGCATGAGTAGAAAAAACCCAGAACTGCCCCAGGAGACCTCAGAACATATCAGCAGGTTACAGTTCTACCAAGATGACACTCTGCAGAAACAGCCTCAGTGAAACATATGGAGGGGGTTTGTTTCAGTTTTTGTCTTTTTTTTTTCTTTCCTGCTGAATTAAGCAGAATAGCCTGCTCCAATGCTAGAAAGGTTTTTTTTTCAAAGTGAAACCTCAACTTTACATTCAGCACTTTCATCCCCTATTGCCCACTTCGGGACTATCCTGAAGGAGGCTCCTCTCTCCTCTGCTCAGCAGCAGATTACATACACCCACCATCCCACTTTCTGCATTGGCAGCTGTTGGTGTTTTCTGAAG
The DNA here is from genome assembly GCF_003031625.1 of Empidonax traillii. Classification (NCBI taxonomy): domain Eukaryota; kingdom Metazoa; phylum Chordata; class Aves; order Passeriformes; family Tyrannidae; genus Empidonax; species Empidonax traillii. The sequence continues at coordinate 59,763 of NW_020955974.1, read as the reverse complement.
AAGGGCTGGTGGCCCCTGCAGCAGCAGCAAAGTATATCTGGGGTTGGTTCTCCCTGCAGTTAGAGGGCAATGGGCTCTGCTGCTGTTATTTTCTGGATGGAGCTTAGCTGAACACAGCAGCACCATCTGTTCTGGCAAAGGATGTCTCCAGCAAAAAACATGACTGGCTGTATAGGGGAAGCAGAAGATGGCTGCAATGTCCTGAAAAATTATGGAATAGGAGACAAACAACCCTCAGCTGCCCTTAATTTTTCACAACTGTGCACACTCGTCGCTTATATATCTGGTGAGTCACTTCAGGGGCTTCTTGTGAACATGACAACGTTACCAAGAAAACCCAAGAAATTGCAAGCACTGAGACATGCTGCTTTTTCTCATGAACTTCTCCGAATTGAAATTGCCTAATTTGCAGTGCCTTGTCTGTGGTTCCCATTTCTGCACTGCATGCAGCACAGAGAGAGATGGGGGTAAAGAAAAAAAATGAAATAATCTGTTTTCAGATGGAAACTCGTTCTGAAATACAACCACATTGAGCCATGTCAGCTAAAACAGTATTAACCATCACACTAAACCTGCTCCATCCCCTCAGTTCACCATGTTTAAGCCTGAGGTTCATACTAAGCATTTCCTAAGTGTCCACAGCCTCCGTAGCACCATGACCTTCAGCTGCCCTGTAAAGTGCATATTGCATCATTCTGAGTGACTTTACCCAATTCTACAGTGATTAAAAGCTTAAGAAAGGTTAAGACAGGCAACAAAATTTTGAAATGGCAAACCAAAGCCATTTGCAACAGTTGCAACAGATATATGGAGCAATTCAGGGGAAGATTTAGCACTGGGACTGTGCACAGTGTCAAGTGTATGGATGTAGCATTCCCATTTCTAGTCTGCATCCAGCAATGGGAAGCCTGGCAGCTCCATCATGGTCTCATGACTGCAAGGTCTTAGGTTCCATGAGCAAACCCTAATAGGGGAATGAAGTTCAGCAGCCACCAGGAAGCTGCAAGTCAACTGAAGTCTGAAAAGCTTCATAATATTCAGAACCATCTTCTCCATCACAGAATCACAGAATGGGTAATGTTGGAAGGGACCACCAGTGGGGTCATCTGGTCCAACCCTCCCTGCTCATCCTTCTGTAAAAAACACAGGGATAGATTTAAACTCTACCAAGCCAGGCAACCTCCAGTGCAATGGGGATGATGCACTAAAGATGGAAATAACACGTGCAGAGGATGGGGTAACAGGAGAGAGGGTACACTTTCTATTCTTATTTAGGGGAGATTTTAAAGTCTTGATCTTACAATTAAATTCTTCCTAAACAAAGGCAAGGCACAGCTTTGCTTTGCTAGTGTGACATGTGGTGATGATTATTGATGGAAAAAAGTCAGAAGTGTCAGTTCAATTGTGGGACTTGTAGCTATGGAAGCAAAATGAAGTGATGTCATTCACCTTCTTCACTGCTTGATACTTTGAGAGTCCTTTGGTGACAGGCATCAGTCCCTGCACTATGCTCTTGTTAAGGCTCGAAATGCTCCTGAATGACCTCTGCACTCACTGCTTTTCAAGAGATTTTGTATTCAATATTTACTAGCTGATTTAAACCTTCCGTGGGCTGAAAATATATAACTATAGCTCTCTGTAAGGAAAAAATAGAGCTCGCCACAAAAAGAGACAGGAAAATGCAATGCCTTCTGCTCCCAGCTACTTCTGCAAAACCAGAAGTTTTAGTTCTCTCTTGGGCTGGACTTCTGCATGGGAAACTGATCGACTTGATTGGATCAACTTCTACCTTACACCTCTACAAAAGAAGAATTCAGTTCACAGGACCGCCAGGAGAAGAGACAAGCCTATTTAGTCTATGAGATGGTAGAAAATATAATGCTTTCAAATAAACTATCTTGGAAGCAGCTCTTAAGCACAGATGGCAAACTGCCTGGGACAGTGACCTGATGGTTTCAATAAGCGGTGACTGCACTCAAGGGAAAATGACAGTCTGATGCTGCAAGGAAAAGACAGACTGCTGGTCTCTCTGATGATTAAAACGGGCCTGCACAGGACTCTCTGTGCTGCTCTCAGATAGCTAGACCAGCTCTTTCCAGACATGAAGTATGACAGACTTATAAATTTCTACTATAACTACCATCACTTTCTGAAAATTTCCAGTAGTGTGGAAAGAAACAGTTCCTGTCTCTGGGCCCACTCTTCAATGGGATTCACATGTTATTCAGTATCTTCGTTCCCAGCCCCCCAGGGGTTGGCCAATCATTTTAGCTCAGCTTTAACTTGAAGCTTTCTTTTATATCTGCTCAGAATGAGAAAATCAAGAACTTTCCAATGACGATTCCTCATATTGTACCACTGGCCCAGTCATTTCTGAAACATGTATTTTTATGCCCTGTGAGCTGGCCACAAATCTAGTACTGCTTGCCACTCTCATTCCTCAACAGATCTCCCACAGATGTCAACAGGGGAACAGTAAATATGAGGATGAAAAAAAAACATCAGCAGCTCCCTGACTGGTGGCAAGTGTTGATGTATTGTCTTGCATTATTGGCTCCCAGACAGTTGGTCTCATTGCGGGAACACTGCCATTTCTGTCCCTAATTTATCCACCTTTGCCCCCATCTTCTTCTTGTACTTTGTTTCCCTCTTTGTCTCTCTCTTATTTCTAGTTTTTAGACACCTGAGTGCCTAATTCAACTTTGCAGGCTCTGTGAACACAGGAAAAACAACCACTCATGTCAATTAAATGTCCTTTGAAAAGAGACAGTCCTCAGTTACAAAAAAAAAAAAATAAAAAAATCTACTTTTCTCCTACTTACAGAGGTGGCAGGAACAAAGATGTTCAGATACAGGCAGTCTTCACTGACAGACTGTGACGGGGCCTCTCCATCTCCTGGCTGCCAACACGCTGCCCTAGAGACACCAATTGAGAAAGTTACAGTAAAAAGGCTTATACTCTTTCTCCACTGCTGACACTTGCTTATATTTTGATGCATTAGCTTAATAAAAGAATTAAATCTGCAGATCTCAATTGTGTTTAAAACTTTGCCCACCTATATGTTAATAACAGGTATGTAGGTTTGAACACACACACACAGTGCATTGTATTTGTACATCCAGAGTCCTCCCTCAGAAACCCTGACCCATTTTAAAAAGCTAAGAACTTGAAAATATGTTTTCAAAAAACTCACACTTTACATAAACTGCACAAAATTAGCTGCAAGGGGAGCAGAGCTGGGGGTCTAGGCACAGATTTCCCTTGCTACTGCCTGCACACCTATATGATCCATTCTTCTGATGAAATGTCAGTTATTTGTTTTAATTTCTAATAGTCTGTGGGCTACATATATTTTGATCTATTTTCTAATGGTCTGTGGCCTCCATTTCTTTGTGTTTAATTTATTTTCTAACGGTCTGTGAGAAAATACAGTAAGTTTAACATTTTAATGCATTTTTTAAATCTCTGCTTTAAGCATCAGAGCAGACCATTAACAGTGCCAATCAGTGTTAAATGTGACCTTGCAATAGGAGTTCAGGAGCCAGCCACGTACAGAAAATCATTCTCTGGCCATCATCTGAATGAGAGTCATATGCTCAAGCACATCAAGCATAAGAATCAAGTGGATGATCCTTGAAGTTCAGTAATAAGCTACTTTGAAGCCAGCTCCTTCTACTTTACAGCCATATTTGTATCAGACAATGAGTTATCGAAAAACTTCACAATTTATTAGAGAATAATAAGAAAAAAAAAGGCTATAGAAAAGATGGTAATATTCAGAGAATTATTTCTAAATTATTATTTTAATGCCATTGGAAAATTTTGCCCTGAAGGTGGAAATTAATAGAAAACCACAAGGAAAATGACCAGATTTAATGGAATTCTACAATTTTTTTCCATAAGGGAGATTCCTAGGACAGTGATATCACTCAAGAGCTTTCACACTGACATGGAGAAGCACATCATCTCCAACCAAAACTGCTAAAGCCACTTTAGGCAGAGAAAATACGAATTCCCAGGTAGGAACCCTGCCAGGACAACAGGTCTAACACTATTAATCATACAACTTTCCACAGGGCAGCAGGAATCATCACCCACGATGACAGCTGGTTTTTTTGTCCGGCTCTCAAGAGTTCCTCATGCTGGGACCGACTCCAGTGAAAGGCTGCCACCTGCTGAGGCAAGGCCACAGCTCTTCCAGCAGCTGGAGACTCCAACAGGTGGATGGGGGTTCTGGTTGGTTTGGGTTTGGTTTTTTTAAGTATTTTTTCAGGTCCAGGCTGGTAAATAAATATTTCTCTTCCATCACTAATAGTACTGTGCTAATGTGAATTTCTTATATACAAGTATTGAGCAACATTAATATAGAATCCTAAAAAAATCAACACTTTCTATACATACAGAGAATGAGGTCTCTTCCATTCTACAAGGGCCAAGTCAAATAATTATGTTTTTAATCTTAAATTAATAATAGAATATAATGGCCAAATTCTTCACTGGATTAAGAAAGCACTGTGAATTCAAAAGATAGGAACAGATTAACTAAGGTCCCTAAACTGTTTTGAAAACCAGCCAGGCTGCTCATTGCAACACCAGGTCTTCAAAGGGAGACCACAGAGGCAGATAGGTCTCACCAAAACCCTACAGACACCACACTGTGGCTGCAAAAACCAAGATTGGTGCTGTTTGTGCTAATTTAACATCACTGTGAACCTGAGAAAGCAAAAAGCCACGTCCCACCAGACCCCTCCAATGTACATGAGGTTGTGGCTACTGTGGTTATGCTGTTAACACCTCTGCAGGTCAGGTGCAACCTGGAGGACAAGATCACCACAGGCCAGATGCTCTTTCACTCCCCAAGAAAACAAATGCCACATCTCTTTTCACTCAGTTCATCAGAGACGTTGCTAGAAACCTCTGGAGACAAATCCTGAGTAAAGGAGGGACCAAAGAGATCCCACAGAGCTGATAGGTGTCTAGATCTGTAGCCTCAGGGTGTGTTTCCACCAAAGGAGGTGGTGATTCATGTCAGGCCTGCAGGCCCTCATCCTCCCAGATCCCTTGCAAAACCTCTCATTTCCTTAACCATGAAGCTCCTGGTCAGATTCATTTGCTCAAGTAGTTCATCACTAACCACATGAGGACCACTCTTGGTGCCAGGAATTGAACAGGACTGCATGGCTCAGTGGGCATAATCTCAAGAGACCTCAGCTCCATATTAGGTGCCTGGGGAGCTCTTGAGTTACTAAACCTCAGCTCTCAGCCCTAATTTCTTCAAATTCCTCTACAGAATGTTCATGTAGACCTTCAACAAGCCCTTCTGACTGTTCTGCATCTTCAGTCTCCCATTTCTTGTTTCTGTCATTATTTTTTCCTTGCAGGTATTCATGAAACAGTCAACAGGGATGCACTCCAAGAAAGACCCTATAAAAAACACTCCACTTTTGTAGCTTATAGCTTGTTTCTTGTTGTTGTTGCACTTTTATTTGCTGTGGAGTTTTTGTAATCCACTGTCCTGACATGTTCAACAGCACTGGTATTCTAAGCAGTGTCACCCAAACCCTCCTTCCTTTAGGAAACACATTTTCAATTTGTCATTTTGTTTCCCCAATGCAACAAAACTAAGATTCCTCTTGTAAGACTAAATGAACCACAAACATGTATGCAAAGGTGATGTCTTTAGAGTGCCTTCAACCTAAACTCACCAAACAGAGGTGCCTGTACAACCCTGGAGAGCCAAGGCCAGACAAGGCAGAAACATTAGATACAGGCACTTAGGAGAAATTTAGCCCATCTGCTAATACAGTTCCTAGCACTCTTTCCATCTTAAGGCATTACCTAAGCGTTTATAACTTCTGTATTTCTGTCCAAGTCATTTAGCAAGTATTTCCCTTTTAATAATTTTTGGACAGAAATGATTTTCTGGGTCCTTCAGCCCGATCTCCTGGACACAACTAGGCAGAGAATTTCTATGTGAGGGTTACAGCTTCTGGTTACACAAATGTTTAAATGCCCCTGTTTGACTAAATGTCTACAAATTTATGGCTCAGTAGGAGCAAAATATATTTGTATAAATATCATAAATACCTGTGTAAATACCATTCAGAATGAAAACGGACTGACAGCAGACAATTGGTGGGGAGTTACATATTCAAGGCGATGTACTGGAATTCGCCTTTTTTCTTAAGGGGCTTGCATGCTTTAACATACAGATGGACAAAATATTCTTTTTGCTAATCCAAGTCCCAAAGTTGTACCTATCTGTACTCTATAGGTTGTTTTGCAAGAAAGGACATGGGTACTGTGGTCGTCACTCCAGCCACTTTCATACACCTGGACGGACAAGCACTTGTGTAGGTGGTGACAGCGGTTTCTTACCGAGCCACTGTGGCATTCCAGGTTTCCACCCAAGCAGAAGGTTCTGGGGGACTGAAGCGCCTCTCTGCAAGGGGAGGGGCAGCGTATGGGACCCCCAGGAACTGGCTGATATTTCTCCATTCCGAGCCAATGCGGATCACCCGGGATTTGCCCAACAGATCTCCATGGGACGGGATGTACACTGATGGGGTCAAATACGATTCAGAAACGGGCAGGAATAAATCTGTCACAGAGGGAACACAGGAAAAATAATTTGCTTTTTCCAGTTATTACCATTTCAGAAATGAAAAGCAGCCCCATTTCCCTTAGTTTGAAACTGCTAAGTGCCCAATTCCCTTCTTTAAATGAAACAGATAAATCTTCTACTGTCTCACTATAAAATAATTCATTAAAACAGAGCTATTTCTTTCCTAAAACAATGTATTTGATAGGCAGAAACCAAATTCCAAGCCATGGAACTAAAACTGTACAGAACAAACACACAAGTCTAGCTTTTTTTGTCTCAGTCTCTGATTTTGCTGCCCTTGACAATGACAAACCCCTTTTCTCTCATCAAGTTTGAACCTAGAAGGTTCTCATTGACTTGTCAATTCTTCACAGAATGTCAGTGAAAAGAAAAGGAAAATTTTCTTCCCTCTCCCCTTATTTTTACTTGGGTTCTATTTACTTGTAATAAATGAAATAATCAGCATTACATGAAAAGAAACCAGTATCTATAAAAATTAAGGGGAATAAATCAAATGAAACTTACAGTTTCAAATAAGTACTTAACCATATAATAGAATTTTTACCTCTCTACACTGTCTATAGAATGTCTTTTTCTCTCTAAAATAATTTTCACTCCTTTAAAATATTAGTTCATTCTGTTTTGGGAGCAGGGGTGTCTGTTTGGGGTGTTTATTTTGTTTTCTCCAGGGGTGTTTATTTTGATTTCTCAGCACTCTGTGTGTTATTCTCAGAGTTTAAAAGGAAGGGCATATCATCTGCAGATTAAAAAGTTCAGGACTTTCACTACTGTTCTTGTTTGGTTTAACTGTTCTTGTTTGGTTTTACTGTTCTGCCCTTTCCAAAGCATCTTTCATAAACTAGACTTCCTTTATTATATTTTCATCAACACTAGAGGGTAATATTATGATTTCATGCATTTTTACAAAAAAAGCTTGGCTGTAACTCCACTGAAACAACAATAGACAAGTGTCTAGGAGACCTCTATATCTCTTCATGTCTAGTGAGGATTTCCTCACTCCTCCACTCACAAGAACTGTGCACAGCTGACGTCTTTCCCCAACAGCCTTAACCTGTTCTTACCTTGTCTCCTGTAGATATAGGTGGCAGGTTCTTTGAGTAAAACTCGGCAGCTGTGCCCTTGCAGGCCGTGTGTGCAGATCTGCGTGTCAGGGTAGAAAACGCATCTTATTGCTGAAGGCTGGATTTCCAGTGTAACCACTGTACATGACTGGTTCTTTGAACAAGCTGTGAGGTGAAACATGAAGAAAAAGAGCAGGTAAAAATGTATCCTCACAGTATTTTGTATGACACTATGCTTAAAAGAAGGGTTTTACAACAGGTGAAGCAGCAAGGATATGAAGCAGCCCTAAAGCACAGTAATGGGACATAAATGTCCTCAAATTCCCAGAAAATTCTCCAAAATAGCCAGAAGACTAGAAGGTTATATTTGCTTTAAAATGGAATAACACAGCAAGAGAAATATCATCACAGGTTTCAGAAGGAGAAAAGTACTATCTAATGAGGTACTGATAACCTCATCTGAATTCAAACAGTCCCCAGGGAGCCCCAGGAAAAGGTTTCATCCTCAGTCTGTACTCAGAGGTGGGTATCCAACACTTTGCCTCTAGAAATAATCCTTCAGTTACAGGAAAAGTTAAAAAAACCAGTTAGTTACACTGCTCACCCTCACAAGGTGAGGACCATCTACTGTGGGACCATTCCACAGATCATCTTTAGCAGCAGGTGGGAACTTTTCCTTATTTCTACTGCCCTGCAGCATTTAGGATTTCCCAGTCATGTGCAGTTAAAGGACTCTTTCCCTATCTAGTCAGGCTGTTGATTAAAGCAGTTCCCTTTGCTTCATCTTAGCTCTCAGTTAAGATGCCCTCACACACCACCACTATAAGTTACTTTAGGTAGTGGTCAGTGGGTCTCTCATCTGTCTCACTCAATGAGCTTCCCTTAACTGTCCTTTAGAAAAATATGACATCATCACTTTCTTTATTTGCTACAATATGCTCCAGGTTGTACAATGCCTGGAGAAGTAAGAGACATTTGTGCCCAAGAAGTGTTAAAATTACACAATCACCATACGGCATTTTATGTCTAGTGTGTATTTCATCAGCTAAACTATTTCAGGTCCCTTCTCTTAGATTCAAAACCACCGGGATAGTATTTAAAAATAAATTAAATTAGTGTATCTATGTCAGAAGTGGGGGAGCTATTCTTGCTTTTCAGGTTCACAGGTCAGTATTTTCTGCAAAGCTATGAATGACCATTTCTTACCAGATAGGCAAAAGTCTCTGGCAGTGGAGAAGTAATTGGATATGTCTCTACTAACTTGCACAACTTCAAAGTTTGAGATGGATGAATCCACGACAACAGAGGACACATTTAAGGGTTGCCATACATCCAAAATCTCTGTAAAATGAAAAGAAAAAATAATATAACTAGAAGAATCATTAAAAACTTCAGAGGAAACTAATATAGAATTAAAAGCATTGGGGAGTTCCCCAATGAACAATGATCCTTTGCATCAACTGGGAATAAATGAAATATAATGGTTTACAAAAGTGTTCAGTTAAGAAAAAGGCAAATCTGAAGTAGCTCCATCCAGGTTTGCATGTAAATCCAACTGATTTAAATAAAAGGAACAGAGTTACAAACATTAAAGGGCATGAATAACACATAAGCTGCTGAGTAGATGCAGCCACTAAATCCTTAGAAAGCAAATGGAGCTTAATTTCATCATTTTAATTTGATTTCGTGGACAGATTTACATTAAATTCTATAAACTCTTTTAATGTCATGTAATTGCTACATAAAGTAGATTTTGTTCTATTTCATATGTACATATGCAGAAATATATATGTGTAAATATAATCGTGCATCACATATATACAAACAAGCATATTCACATGTATACATTTTACATGCATGCACATGTGTGAGCATCTACATACACTGTTGTGTTCCTCAAGAATTGTTCTTCTCTTTCACAGAATATTTAAAAAAAAAGCCACAAACACTTCTTTCTTCTACGCAAACAGAACAAAAATATCTGCAGACTCTCAATTTTGCACAGAGAAGACAAAAAAAGAAGACTTGAAAAGGAACGGGCCTTTAATTATTTTAGTTCCTTTCAACAGTTCAGTTTGTTTCAAAAGCAGAAGGCCCCACCGTGGCCACTGAGTCCTAAACAGTAGGTTGGCATTATCCTCTCCATGTAATTGTAGGGTGAGGACAGAGCTGAGTTAGCTGTTCCTTTGCTATTCCTGGTGAGCAGGTCTTGCCCTGTTGCTGGAGTTCATTTACCACACAGATGCAAAAGTTGTGAAAGTTCATTTCATTAAACTTTTCTTTTAATCTACTGAGAAATCAGTGACTGGCAAAGATGGCCAAAGTTTCCTTCCTCCCCCTCTCACAGCAAGACAGCTTGACCATAACACTCAACACCACACCAGAAACTGAGGTCTAGGGTCTCACTTGGTACTCAAACAACTTGGAAATCAACTTGGAAACCCTGGTGTTGACATACTTGTTCAGTTGGACTCAAGAACCAAAACCACACCACAGACAAGGCTGGTTGCATCTTTTCTTGAGCAAACAGGCAGGGAATAACAATGACTAAATTAGATTTCCCAATAATATTATTCCAAAGAATTCATGACAACATGGAGTAACTTGCCACAATCCAGGGCTATACACTGATGCTACAAGTCTTGGATTTTGCAAGCTAAATCTTTCCCTAGGAAGTGCAAACCTCAAGCACAAGTTATCTCCCAGAGGACAAGCTGAAAAAACCTGATGTTCTACCACCATTGCCAAGGCTGATGCCTTAGTGCTGGTCCATTTGTCATCCCCCTTGTTGAAGAAAACTTCTGATGGAGTGATGAACTGACCTACTCTGCTCCATATAACCTCCCAAACAGCCCTGTCCCAGATCAGGCTTTTGAACTAGAGGCAAGAAAGCAGGGCTGGGGCCCATGGGTCCTTTACAACCACTTCAGCATCATTCCATTCCTGTTATATTTGGGAGCAACTCTTTCAAGAGGAATGTTGAAAGTTTCCAGCTAAGTAGAAATGAAGGTTAATTCGGTGTTGCACATTTCTATGTAAAAACCACAAGCTTAGTTGATGTCACAGGGTAGCAAAGTCATCACCAGCACTCTCTTCAGAGGGAGTCTGAACTAGTCAGGGGGCAATGACCCTGCAGTCACAGCTTGACTTGTGCAACAGACCCACTGTACTGAATATTTTCTTCCCCTTAAGCACTGACTATTCAATCATTTTAGAGGAACACAGTGATTTTAGTCATATGGAGATCAGTATTTTTCATATTCTCAATGATTTCTCTATTTCAAAACATTTAATATGAGCTGTTGTACGATCCATGTCAGAAAATTTCAGCCTCTCCATCTAGGGTGCCAGCTTGTGGCATTTATTTAGAAAGATACGTAAAAACAGAAATGAACTCTGTAAGTGATGGAAAAGTAACCATTACAACCTTTCCAGAGATTGTCTGCCTGCAGTACTACCCCCCCTGACCCTCACATCCCCCCCCCAGTCTTTCTTTTCCACACTAAATTTTACAGGTTTTGTGGGTTTTTTTCTGAAAACATGAAGGAGAAAAGATTTCTTTTATCAATATAACTCAAACTTTGTTTTTCCATAACAGCAATGTTGCCATCCTGTGCTGTGTACAGTACTAGTAACTGAGGCCCTACTACTGGAACGAGCCATCTCTCCAGGTTCAGACACAAAGCTTCAAATTACCAGCTGTGGTTCTTCCAAAGGAGAGCTTTGTCTGGATTCCACTGTAAGGCAAAAAGTCTGGGTGCATCAGTGGTTTTGGAAGATATTTCCCCAGACTGACTCTCTTCCCATAGCTTCCCTGACTCACCGAGTGACCTCGGGCAAGTCTCATCATCACATTTCTCCATTTCCCACACATCAAAACAAATCTACAAAAGCAAAATAAATTTCTTGGATTTACACCTCTGACACTTGAATTTGGCCTCCTATTCCCACTTCACAAGACAAACTTCCTACTTCTACATAAAAAGATACATATTTTACCCCTTTATGTGGGATAGGTCAAGTCAGTAACATATATTTTATATGCATATGAGACACAATGGGCACTTTGCAGCCCATGTTGGGCACAGAAGAGTGACCACTCATGATGGAAACATCCTTGGTCATGCATTCACACCTGAACTACTTATTCATTGCCCCAAATCTAACAGAGGTGACCCTTGAAAAATCTCAGACGGGGTTGTTCTTTGGTTTGGGTTGGAGTATGGAGTGGGTTTTTTTTTTCATTCTCAGTCCTGTATGAAACATCCCTAACCTCAGATCAGATTTATATGCTGAGACTTACAGTGTTTTTCTTCTCCCTTCCTCTGCCCAGCTGGCTCCAGATGCAGAGAGATGCAGAAACACTAATGCTTATTTTAATAACAGAGTGAAACCCTTTAAGCCAGAGACGTGCATGGCACCACTGTGGACCCTGCCAGCCAGCAGAGAGCTGCAAAAGAGATTTTGGCTGTTATTTGCTTCCTTCTTCCCTCCTCCTGGCCGTGGATCCAGCAATGCCCATAGATCCCCACTTTCCATTGCTGATCTAAACTTGACTTGTGTAGAAACTGCTCTCATGAGGCATCGAGCTACAACCTGGCACTGTGTACTGGGAATGCACAGTGCACCTGATGGGCTGGAAGACATTTCTGCTTTATATATAGGTTAAGCTCTGACCTTCCAAACCACATTTTGGCAAATGCTTTGATTGGATAATTACAGACCTCTGAATCCATCCAGCCCTGTAGCTTTTACTGCAAAATTATAGATGTCCCATACAGAGAGCCTCTCTCTTCCAGATGTTCTTGTTTGGGTAAGCAAGGTTTAAGACTGGATTTGCAAAAGGACTCACGCTGGCCTTACTCTGTTCCCACTCCATTTATAAGATCAGAAGACTGGAAAAGATTTTCTGGGGACACAGAGTTCAGCCTCCCACTTTCACAGGCAATGAAATTTTAAACCCCTTAAAATAAAGTCAACAAAAGTTTCACCACTGACTTCAGTGGAAAAAAAGAGGCATCAGTTCTGAGTTTGCTGGAAAATTTAACATTTTATATAAGGAAACAGATACAGAAATACAATAAAATAACAAGTTAAATTTAAAAGAAAACTCATGAAGTTGAGGAGGTTAATACAAGCTTAAGGCACATAAATCGGATCTCTGGGTTCAGTATGCCTGATTTATGTTTGAAAGACAAGTTCTGATCTTAGTTCTGAGATTTGTAAGCCATATTCAATAGTCCTGACTCAAGCCCAAAACATGCTTGCAGACTGAACTCAGTGTTTTATATTCCCAGTATTCAGAGTATTTTCCCAACAAAGACTGCTAACCTGTCTATATACCAGCAATCTCCAAAACCAGCAAATCATCAACTCAGAGTGGACCTGCAGAAATTATATCCTTCCTAAAATATAACTGCTTCTCATTTTTGTCCATCTACTGAGATTTGTATAATTCAAAGTGAGTAATTTCCTTTAAACTACTGCATAATAACTGTAATCACACCTCAGACAAACAGGTCCCAAAACTAACAGCTGTGTTATTTATGGTCTTTAGCAGTGAGTAATCTTGCTATATTACTGTAAAACGCAAGCTTTCTGCCTCCTTTAGGGTTGCCATAAGTTATAATAAGTGACATAGTAGTGGGATATTAAAACTATACTACATATTTATTCAGGTTTAAAGCAAGCTTTTTTAAAAAGCCTAAAATCCTCATATTTACAAACAGAATAAAAATAAAATTTAACACCAAAGATAGAGCAATTCCACACCAGAGGTCCATTTTGCTGTGGGGGGGGGCATGGTAGATCAGTTCCCAAAGATGGATAAAAAAAAAAAAGCTGTCTTTGTTTCACAGCAAAGAACTCTCTAAAAAATACTCAGCATTGTGGGAAAACAGGAAGAAAAATGATACAATTAATCACCAAAGTCAGCTACATCAGCGTTTGTACTATCAGCATCTCATCTCTCTTGAGAATGGAAATACCCCACATGCTCATACAGCCCAATGGGAAATTTATTCCCATGTTGGAATATCCCATAGCCACTGCTCAGTCCTGCCTCAAGGGAATGGCTATAAATCATTAGGGGATCACAGGAGGCAGAAACAGGAAAGGCCTAACACATCATTACATCCATGTGCCTCAGTGGTTTCTTAATTAATTACTTGATTTGCATGGAATGGGAACAGAGCCCATATGATCTGTGTACAATCCACAGTCCCATACAGAGACCACCATTTAAGAGCCACTGTCTTCTAGTCATTGCCAAATGTGCCATAGACACATCCTACTTAGAACTGAAGACAGAAATGTTCAGTAAATTTTGGATAATTACTGTATACAGTTCATAAAGCTCATAACAAAGTCAAATGTCATACATCGGGGTCACTGCTCCCACATGCACAGGGGTATTTTCAGGCTCTCCAGTCTGCTTTAAGCACAAGTACTCCTTCTAAAAATCCAGGTAACATGTTTCATAGATTGTTTTGCTTCTTTCAGACTTAATTGTAAAGACATAAAAACTTCCACAGCTCAAACCCCTGTGCATGAACTGTATGAATAACAGCATTACATATTGTAAAATAACAATACGTAATATATAATAAAAACCCCACCTTTCTTATCTCCCCTAGCCTACAACTGGCTACAGAAAGTTCCATTTCAAACCTAAATCTGAGACCTGGCTGTTTCCTCTTTTGTATAACATTCCTCCATGTTCACACAGCTCAGTGGAGTTGTTATTTAAATACCACCGTAAGTAAACCAAGACTGCAGGATGACATATGAGCATCTTCGGCACGGACAGTCTTAAAATAACAGCTGTCCTCCCACCGTTAAAGGTCACAGATCATACCTGAAACTCACCACAGATAGTTCCATACTCAGTCTCATTACAGCTCATTTTCTTCAGGGGAAAAAATGCTCCAAATGTAACAAGCTGGACTTTCCCAGTCTGTCCAGACTATCGATTTTTCAAGTATTATTTCTTAGATCACAGAAACTATGCAGAAATCACAACAGCACAGCAGAAGTACGCTCTGCTCCATGCAGTGGATGTATGGAAGTAAATTAAAGTATTAATTCAGTTAAAAATGAAAAACACACATTCAGTTAAACACACCACAGCCTGGTGATGAAGATGACTTGGAGAGTTTAACCTTGTAGCAGAAAGGCTTTTGCAAGAATACAAATTGGTAAAACTTGTCGAAGAAACGACAAATCAACAAGAATTCAGGTAAAAGCATGCAGTTCACCTCCCTCCCGCTAGAGAGGAGTGACCTGCAGGCACTGTAGAGCACTTAATTCCTGGTTTTCACAGGCTAATGGGGTATCTAATGAGTGTTAGAAACACAGAGCAGTGCTGTTGGCAATGCGAGTAACCTGGGAAAAGCCCAGCAGAGCCTCAGGCTTTTGAGAGGAATCACAGGGCTGCAAAGGGCTGCTGGATGAACAGTCTGATACAAGGCAAAGAACAAGAAGAACCTCGAGCCTTCCCCCCGTGCTGTGTCTCCCCTGAGGTTATAGCCTCACACAGAGAAGAGTCTTTTTTTGCATCTCCCTGGTGGCTGCAGGCTGCTCTATGACACAGCATGAAAAGAAGTTGCTCTTGAAAATTATTTTTGTCATTGCAGATTCGAAAGTCTAGAGATTTTATGATGATTACTTCTGGTGAACTTCTTTAAAAGCCCAGACCGGAGAACAGAAGGAAAACAAAGACCTCCCCCATCAGCAGAGCCTTTCAAAGGTAATTGAGAGTGGGTTCAGAATTACATTAACCAGCTCCCTCTGCACTCATGGGTTTGTATGTCCAGCTTGTTCCCTGACCTGATCCTCCTCCACTGAGGATAAATCTCCCTTGCTGCAGTTTTCCCTCCAGTCTGAAGGGCCTAAAGGCTGGACTTGCCAGTAAAGACTGAGGTGAAGAAGGCACCTTGTCCTTTTCCATATCCTTTGTCACCAGGTCTCCTGCCCCATTCCTCAGCAAACCCATATTTTCCCTACTCTTCCTTTTGCTACTCCCCACGTACTTGTAAAAAACCTCCTTGTTGAGACTTTTTCTGTTATTTTATGGTCCTAGAACACCTCTACCCTCTCTATTGAGAAGATCAATGATTAAAACAGGTAAAGCATCTACTTCCCACAAGGATGAAAATAAGTCTACTCATCTGGGTTTCTTCACAACATGTCGGGGCTGCAAACACCACAGATTTTGAATGGAGCAGCATCCTGACTGCCCATGGGAGGAAGCAAAGTGCTGGGCAGTGTCCTGAGCACTGCAAAGTGGCTAAATAGGAAAGGAGGCAGTCAAGTGCTCCAGTTAACTCAGCCTCTAGACTGGACATAACATTAACTTCACTATTACACAGAGCCTTCCTGCAAAGCATGCAAATCTAAGCATCTTTCTGATCTTTGGATGGAAAAAAAATTATATTTTTATATGTATATGTGCTAACATGCATACACACAGATATATACACACAGCAATGCCCTTTAAATAGTGACATTTCCTCACACTCACCATCTGGTTACTACAGAGGAGTCACAGTAATTATTCCCCCCCCCCCCCCCGCCCCATGCACAAGCATTACCACAATGTACAAAATTCACTCACTTCTCTGTTATGCCCAACTCTAAAACAATAAGTTTTCTATAGCATCTATTAATATAACATATATAATCGCCAAGAGTTTGGAAACAACGTTTTTGAAAATTTTCCGAAACCTCTGACAACACGGCACAATCTGACTTAGGCAGCCAGGCTGGTACTTCTACTATCGAAATGAGGCAGAACAAAAGAAGGACAGATGGTGCCCAGTTGCATTTTGAATGTGTTGCTGCACCCACTGGTGTCAGAGGCAAAATCTACAGGATACTGCTGCTAATTTGACTTCCAGGCCAGTTGTGCTCTTTGTAATTCAGTGATTTGTCCTGACCCCTGTCATTCCTCAGGACCACAGCTCTAATCTGGAGTCCTGCATCCTTGTGGGAAGGCTCTGCCTTCTTGAGTTGCTCAACCAGACCTCTGCAAACCAGAGACATCCCTGCTTGCTCTGTATTTGGAAAGATGACCTGGGAGTGGATGTGACAGATCAGGGCTGTTACTAAGGGCAAAATGACTCACATCCTGGGCCTAAGTTTTGGGCAGCCTTTAGAGTAGAAAGTAAATGACAGAAAGACCTAATTTCCTAATTTCCTTAAGTGTTGCTTAGGTCACTGTTTTCCTAGACTTAAGCAAGCAAGAAAAAACGTAAAAGAAACATGACAAAATTACTACTAAACTTCATGAGGAAGAAAGTTTTAGTGACATGGTTTTCTACATCCCATGGGAAAAACAAAGGAGTTTGCAAAGGAGCTGAATTACCCAACCTACATGCTACCCCACCACCTCTTCAAAGCATTTTACACAAAAATTACTTCTGCTTACCCATGAAGGTATGAGTTTTCCTTCTATTACATTAAAAAGATAATTTAAAAAGCACAAATTCTACTAATAAATACAAAGAGTGTGAACTTGATCATGACTGGTGGCCATGGATATGATGATAAAATGGATGATAATAAATTCTGAACTCAATATTGCAAATATCAACCATCCCCTGTAAACCCAGTTGCATATGGTTTAAGGAGAGACAGATACAAGCAGATTAAATATTTCTTCAGATCAAACAGAAAATCAAGGGCAGAGATGGACAAGGATTCTCAATTTCAGTTTAACTAGAGGGTTAAAATGAGTTTTCCAGTGACCAGTCAACCTGCTTCCATTCCATTACACACAGCATTTAGCAGCTATGCTGTGTATTTCTGGAAAGGACACATCAGGGAAGACTGCAGCTGTTGACAATTTGCATATATTTTTAGGGGCCAATAGACACAAAGTCCTGAAAGACAGCAGTTAAGTTTCATTTTTTAAGAGGATCCATCCACTTTTAAAATAACACATGTGAGTACCATAAGATTCATCACATCCATTGAAAATTATGTGGCATCCACACTCATAAATAAATGCCTTCATCAATCCTGCCAAATATTTTGTTTCAGTGACCTCATGAGGCAGTGAGTGTGGGATATTAGGTCAGCATTGCAGATATGACAATTATTCCATTTAAATGATACACAATTAATAAAAATAAATAATCACCTAAATGAGTAACCTCATGGAGAAAACAAATATTTCATAATAGTGTGATGTTTTAGCAATGTGCACAAAATAGAGGATGTTTCCTTTTATTTTTTTCCATAATACATGAATGCACTTACCTCTTTCTGGCCTGAGAGGTAAACTAACAGGTGGACAGAGGTCAGGCATGGTGCTCTTCAAGTCAGCTAAAAGCAGAAAAAAATAACACATTTGAAAACAATTATATTTGAAGGTTTAGAATGAATCTCAATATTTCCATCATTACTTCTGGGATCTGGATGTTGGATCTTCTCACTACAAATACCAAGAGTAAGGATGTGAGGCTGCTTTGCTGTCTAATCCTTTTGAGCTCATACATGAAACCACACTTCCCTAAATTTCCATCTTTATAAACATTCCTGCAAACACTTTGTGGGGCACAGTTATGAACAACTCATTTCAGTAGCTCTGTGGTTTTTTCCATGCACCTCTCTGCATTTGGGCTTCTGCATCACAAGAGACATGAGCTTTTCTCTGCTTCCAGCAAACTGGAATTTCTCAAAATAAGAATTAGAAACAATGCAGTTTCCAGCACAACACTTTCCAAATTAAAATTCAAGCAAGAATTTATTTCCATACACAAAACTTCTTATTTGCTAACATTTCTCAAAAATAATTTGCAATCACAAAAAAAGCACATCAACTTAAAATAACACATTATGAAATGTGGAGGCACGAGTACCTTCCTACAAGACTGTGGACTAAAGTAAAAAACCCTGTTTCATGCTAATGTCCCCACTGCCTACGATAAATCACTCCTTCGGATTTCACTCACTTTCCTTTTTAGCCTCAGAGCCTTTTTGTTCCTTTTCCTGGTTCCCAGACCTCAGCACAGCAGCACAACTGATACAAATTTTTGTCTGTAAATATCTCTATTTGCATGAACATCTGTGCCTTGCTGTGTGTCACGGTGGAAACACATCTGAAGCTCCCTCACTACATGAGGAAACCTCACTGTCCTGACACTCCCCACTCTGCATACACCCCAGGCTCCCCTTCGTCATCCCTCTGTCCATCAAGTGAGAAACGCCCTTTATTTTATTTGGTTCTTTGCAGACAAGAGGAAAAGGAATTCTAAGAACTAGAAGCGTACCTACCCCTCTGCTGTCTGCTCTTCACCTTTCTACCATTCTTCACTCTTACCCCTCCTTCCCTCTCAACTCCCCCTGCCACCAGGACTCCTGCTTTACTAGGGCTGTTGTTCCCCTTCTCTCAGTGCTAGATCCTAAGCCCATCCATCCCTGGCTTCTCTAGTGCTTCCCAACTCCACGTGTCTCTTACCTTTTAACAAGGACTGGCCCACTAGAGGAGGACATGGATGTTCCAGTGGGCAAAGAGCCAGCACAGGACTTGAAAAGCTCAGGATTGAGTTCATATTTCAAACACTTAAGAGTGTGAAAGAAGGTTTTCTTCATCAACACTGTAAAATTCAGCATATTGCCACGATATCTGATCTATCTCTACACAGCTTTAACTGGATTATCTTTCTATCACATGCCCTGGACTATATATATGCAGACTTTGTGCCTCTCTTGTAAAAGCAGAAAAAAGTACTCATTCATTTTTTTCCCTGATTCTGTCAACATCACCAGACCTGCCCCCGTGGGGCCTCTCTGCTCTGGAGTTCAACAAGGCTATTCCTATGGGACTAAGGTTGTCCTCCCATAAAGGGGGACACAGGCAGGCAGGCAATTGTTTTCCTTATTGTTTCAGTCATGGGAAATCAAAGCTGAACAAAGTAGAACTAGATCTGCCCAAAAGAAGTGTGACAAATGAGAAATCCATTTAGTTTTCAATGAAGTAATGGAACTTTTGTTTTGCTACGGAAAATAAAATCCGCTTTGACAAAGAGTGGTTTTGATTCCTCCTGAGGAAATAACCCAACATCTCATAACTGCTCTTCTGCTTAAACATGTGATGGCTTCTTACTTCTTGAAAAATACAGTCCTACCCTGGAATCTGGTCTTGGTCTTTTCTTTACCAAAACAGCCAAAAGTGCATCTTAAATTCTGTAGCAAAACCAAACCTTTTGAGGTTATGCATCCACACAGATGGTAAAACCATAAGCCCAGCAGTGAGTGAGAAACAAAGAATGATTTACTGACCAGGACTGTGCAGTGGGGCAAAATATAGTTGAATTTTAACATTGGCCACAAGTCTCCCATACAACTTAAGAAATTAAATTATACTTCTTTGAGGTATTACTATTCCTTTTCTATTAAAATGGAGATTAAACTGCACTTTTCTTTCCCTTCCACATGTTTGTCTGTCTTGTCTATTTGTAGTCCGTGCAAATGGGTCCTACAGCTGGGAAGCTGGAATTTGTATACAATGAAGATTAATAATAAACTTCAACGTGCAGGAACCAGTTAGAAAGGTCATGTGTCCTGCATCACTTACCAGGCTTCTGATACCAGCCAAATGGGTGTATTCTGACTTCAGCATCTGGAGAATTACAGTTTGAAATGTGCCAAGCACTTCTTGTTTCCTCAGCACATGTCTGGATTCCAAGGCTGTTCAGAGTCACGCACACGATCTTTCCACCTGCCAAGGAAATAAATTGTTATAGAAATTATGAAGAAAATTTTCCTCTTCTAGATAGTTGTGAGGAAAGAGAGCACAGCATGGTTCCACTGAGTGCTAAATGAAGTTCAACTGACTTAGAAATCGAAGGCAGGAAATACCTAAAATGGGCCAAGTAGCTGAAACTAGTGTTGAAAAATCCCAATGAATTCCGTGTGAAGGAAGGTGGGTACCAACATTATTAATCATTATAATCCAAGATCACAGAGCATTTCCACTGAGCAAAGATCAGGAATCTTTGAGTAAGCAGCCCTTTCAGGTTAATGCAATCCTTGAAATTAAAAATCTGCATGTATGTTGAAACATGGCCACAACTTACATCAAGATAAAAATTCTGTCTTTCAAAGACCTAGAGTAAATATTTTTGTTCCTGAAAAAAAAAAAAATGGAGGGTTTCAAACACAGCTAGCAGATGCACTGAAGATTTTAGCTCATGTTAAAATCACTACTGAAAGTTCTCTTTACTATTCAAGTGCCAGGACTGGACATCTGAAATGTCACAGATACTTAATATCAGATAAACTAAAGAGGTGTGAGTTTTGTATTTTGTATGTTTGGTGCTTTAAAATTCTTCCTTTATTTTAGAACTATTTAAAGAAACTTAAAGCCACATTAGGTTAAGACTTCAAATTTCATATAGTCATATGGAGGTATGAAAACTGTCAACTATTTTTTATTGCCATCTAAATTGCCATCTAAAATACATCGGATTAATTTTCAAGTTATTAATTTTTTGACCAACTGGAAATTTTGTCTGCTCAACAAAAACATGGAATTAAAAATATATATTTTTGAAACATTTCAAATTCCCAAATGAGTTGTAAAGCCAGCACACCCTAAATGACCTCAGGGAGAGTTGATTAGCACAAAACTCTTCCAAAAACAAAGTTAGACATTTTAGTGGCCTAAATCTGAATGTGGAATAAAGTACTAAAATCTATTTCTTTGACCTGGGTGGTATCCAGTTCTAAACACCAGCTAAAGACTTTCCTTTACAGCACTTCCTTTTCAGTCAGTGGAGAGAAAGAAAAGTACCTCCAGAACAGGATTCAGTCAACTAAGGCTCTCAATGAGTTGTGTCTATACATCTCTCTGCTGACTAGAGACGAAGCATTGAGTGACAACACCCCTTAACTTAGCTATCCCACGGGATTAAAACATTTTTGTTTGACTTTTTAATGACTTTCAAGTCAAACACACTTCAAAAGATCTGATTTCTGCAGGCTAACAGAACTCCTACTTGAGACTTCTTAAGTAGCTAAAATCCTAAGGAGGAACAGATGGGCAAGCTCTATCCAAAACCAATCTTCCTCAAGCAGAAGACAAAAATTTGGGAGCAGAGAAGTTCAGACATCCAAGAAAGCCAAAAGGCTCAGCTGTCCCAAAGTATC